>NC_056042.1:33217523-33517523 GCF_004379255.2 Salvia splendens | reverse complement strand
GAGAAACTCTTTCTGAGCAATCAATTTTCGGCCTTTGTCGGTGATCTGCTGAAACTGATGACCGATAATGCCGAGCAGGGGCCCGAAGTCGTCCTGCCGCTGTACGGCCGAGAGATAGCAGCTCGTCTCCAGAGTCTGCCGCTCCTTGAGGAGCTTGCTTCGTCCTCGGTCCTGCTTTCTGCTGACCGAGTTCGTAGTTGCCGAGCTGACCGGGACGAGAATATGGAGGCTATCTTTGCCTCCTTAGGGCCAGTTTCACCCGCTCCAATTTTCCACGGAGAGGGTGAGACCGAGCAGCTTGATCAGCAGACCGGAGACGGGCAGGCCGAGCAAGAGGTGCTGCAGATCGGTGATGGGGGCACCGAGCAGGCTGGGGGGAGCAGGGAGGCCGAGGCTGAAGCTGAGGCAGACAAGGAGAAGGAAGCTGAACCTCACCGAGGAGCCGGAGACGAAGCTGGCGGAGTATGATTTCGTCTCCCTTCTCTTAGTTTAGTTTCTTCCTTGTTGTAAAATGGCCTTGAAGCCCTCCTTGTGTAAAAAAATTTTTTCTTATGAATTAAAAAATTCTTCTTTCTACACTTGTGTCTTCGTATAGCTTTTCGTACTCTCTTTTACTCCTGTTGTGGTTTACTACCTGCTCAGTAAACTGAAATGCCGAACTGACATAGCTGCTTTGTATTCTTAACTCTTAAGGAGCTGGAGGTACTTCACTGGAAGCGGCTGTACTCTTCCGCTTTAGACGAAGCTGAGAAAAAAGCCATAGCTGACCAGATGAAGAATGACGAACTCTTGGCTTGTTTAGTGAAGCTGGAGGCCGACAATAAGGACTTAGAGTCCGAAAAGAAAGATCTGGAGGCCGAGCTGAATACTGCCGTCGCTGAGAGGACTGCGTATGAGGATTTCATCTGCAGGCGCGGGGGAATGACCATCTCTGAAGTTCAGGAACGAGTTGACGAACTGTGGGAGGAATATCATGTACTCCGGAGGAACAATGCGCTGGAGAGCTCGGCTTGCCAACAAGTCGTGAAATCATTGCGGCGCTGGGCTTCTCGGTACGACATCATTCTTTCCCGGCGTCCCTCAATCGAGAGATTCCTTAGGCATTTCCCGCCAACAGATGCTCGCACTCCAGCTCAAACCTCTGATTCACTTGCTCAAAACCCTACTTCAAGTCAGCAACGAACTCAGGAACAACCGGAGACGTCAAGACGAGGACGGACTGAAGTTCGCAGAGGAGCGGTGACTATGAGTGAGCAAGATCGGCAAATGATTCGTGAAGAGGCTCTTCGCCGCCGAGGTGCTAGAGCTTCCCGGGCTCAGGAAAGAGGCGGTAGGTCGATTAGAGCATCTCGTCGACCTGCTTATTCTTCAGCTGCCCGGAATGGCCGAACTCGGCTTCACGAGGATTTTGTGAATAGATGGCTCAACTTTAGCAACCATGGACAGTAGAATAGTCCTTTGTAATGGCGTAACGCCTTCTCGTAGGGCAGCAGAATTATATGCCGAACAAGTTTTAATAAATGAAATCTTCATTTCGCTTCTATCACTGCGTATTTACAGCTCAGCGAAAAAATTTCATCTTGCTCGTCCTCGGTCTTATGAAGTAAACTTCTTTGACCGGACTCGTCCTCGGTCTTATGAAGTAAGCTTCTTTGACCGGACTCGTCTTTGGTCTTATGAAGTAAACTTCTTTGACCGGACTTGGTCCTCGGTCTTATGAAATAAACTTCTTTGACCGGACTCGTCTTTGGTCTTATGAAGTAAACTTCTTTGACCGGACTCGTCTTTGGTCTTATGAAGTAAATTTCTTTGACCGGACTAAGCTTGTGTCCTAATTTGGCGAGTTTTATCGCTCGGATCGGACTTTCCCTTGTCCTAACTTGGGGATCGGACTTTCCCTTGTCCTAATTCGGCGAGTTTTATCGCGTGGATCGGACTTTCCCTTTGTTGCAGTTCGTTTCAGACGAACTGCTTGTTTCTTAAGCTGAATTGTGGTCTTGTATCCTCCTTAGAAGCTTGGACTCACAATCGTTGGCTTATATATGTTCTAAAAAGGGGATCAGCCTTCGAAGAACAAGATACCTCAGTAACATTTGTAAGAGACGACACGCACATAGACAGACAAAACGCACATAGACAAATAAAAAGGACGAACAAGATTTTAAACTTTTATAAAACAAGCACAAAGAACAAGTAAAAAACAAAGAAAGCACATACCTCTAGGACCGAACTAGACACAAGACTGACTGACCGGACTGTCTCTTACAAATGGAACTTCTTGAGGTTGGAAATGTGCCATGTTCGGGGTACTTGTTCTCCTGACACGTGAGTCAATTTGTACGACCCTTTGCCGAGGACTTCTGACACCCGATATGGACCTTCCCATGTGGGTTCGAGTTTGCCCAGCTTTTCTGCTCGGCTTACTTCGTTGTTTCTCAAGACGAGATCTCCCACTTGAAATTGCAGCTTTTTCACCCTTTGGTTATAATACCGGGCTACTTGCTCCTTGTACTTGGCTGCTTTTATGCAGGCCAATTCTCTTCTTTCTTCGGCCAGATCTAGTTTGGCTCTCAGTCCGTCATCATTCATTTTTGAGGAGAAATTTAGAGTTCGGGGACTGGGTACGCCGATCTCAACCGGAATCACGGCTTCAGTGCCGTACACCAGACTGTACGGAGTTTCACCGTTGGAGGTTTTGGGTGTAGTTCGGTAGGACCATAGGACTTGAGGGAGATTTTCTACCCATTGTCCTTTGGCTTGTTCTAACCGAGCTTTTAACCCTTTCACCAAGATACGGTTTGTTACCTCCGTTTGTCCGTTTGCTTGTGGGTGGGAGACCGAAGTGAACCGCTGTTGAATATTCAGCTCTTGGCACCAATTCTTGAATGTCTTGTCGGTGAACTGAGTCCCATTATCCGAAATGAGGATGTGGGGTATGCCAAATCGGCACACTATGTTCTTCCAGACGAAATCCAATGCCTTCGAGCTCGTTATCGTAGCTAATGGTTCAGCCTCTACCCACTTTGTAAAGTAATCCACGGCAACGATAAGGAAATTCATTTGTCGAGGAGCTTGTGGTAGTGGTCCTACTATGTCTATGCCCCATTGCATAAAAGGCCAAGGGCTTTGCATAGCATATAGATCGGTCTGCGGCATCCTTGGGATATTTGCATGGATTTGGCACTTCGTACATGTCTTGACGAGCTGCACTGCTTCTTGTACCAAAGTTGGCCAATAATACCCCCATCTCAGAACTTTTTTAGCTAAAGCTCTAGCTCCGATGTGGCTACCGCAAGATCCTTCATGAACTTCTCTAAGGATGTAGTCCGTCTCTTCTGGCCCTACACATCGCAATAACGGCTGAAGGTAGGACTTTCTGTATAGGACTCCTCCATGAAGTTCGTACCGAAGTGCTCGGCATGTGATTTTCCGAGCTTCTCTCTTATCCTCGGGCAGTTGTCCTTGATCTAGATACTGTAAGATCGGCGTCATCCAGTTCGGCGAGCTGGCTACTGAATGTACCTCAGCTTCATCAATGCTTCGGTGCATCAATTCCTCCACCTTTGGGCTTGGATATGAGGCTAACTTACTTAAAGTATCTGCTCGGCTGTTTTCCGCTCTGGGAATGCGGATTATCCGAAAATAAGAGAAACTTCGGCTAATGCTTTGCGCTTTGTCCAAGTATTTCCTCATCCTCTCATCACGGGCTTCACTTGTACCCAACAGGTGATTCACTATGACTTGTGAATCACAATGGATTTTGAGAGACTTGATAAATAGACTTTGCGCTAGCTGGAGTCCGGCAAGGAGAGCTTCGTATTCGGCTTCGTTATTAGTGGTTGGGAACAAGAACCGAAGTGAATAAGTTACCTCGTGTCCGTCGGGAGCGATAAGTAGAATACCAGCTCCACTTCCCGTTTTATTCGAAGCTCCATCTACGAATCCGCTCCAGCAATCCGGCGGCTCTACTTCGAATTCCAGGGGCAGTGCTAGTTCGGTATTGGCAGAATTTTTCTGTTCGGCAATGACAGGGATTACTTGATCGAACTTTGCCTCTGTAAGAAAATCTGCCAAGGCTTGTCCCTTGATGGCTTTCCGAGGTAGGTATTCGATTGAGTGTTCTCCCAACTCTATGGCCCATTTGGCGATTCTGCCTGATGCTTCTGGCTTGGTCAAAACTTGCCGAAGTGGCAGATCGGTTAAGACGCATACCTTGTGAGCATAGAAGTTACCTCGGCAAAGTCCGTTGGCCATGCAAAAGGCTCACAGACATGCTCCGAAGGGGGCGCCAAGACGATGTCTCTCTCCGGCGCTCTTGGGGGCTTCTGGGTCTTCCCCTCCCCTTTGCCGAAGTGGACTCCGGCTTTTTTGGATCCGAAGAAGAGGTCTTCTGCCTCTTCGGATTCTTCTCGGCATCAGGCGCCGAGCTGGTAGCCTTCTGTTTCTCCGGCTCCTTAAGCTCGGAGGATTTGCGGCTAATCTTATTTAGCAAGTTCACTGCCAAAAAGCAAGAAAGCAAGGTTAGTTTTCGCCACAAAAGCAGTAAGGCACAAAAAAGAATTCCTCACCCTCAGTCTCTTCGTCCGAAGACGAGGAGTCGAACACGAAGTCGCCCTTGACGAGCTCAGACTCCAGGTACTGCTTCCTAATCATAGGAATCTTATTGAGCTCGCCCTCGAGCTCGTCCAACGGTTCTAACCGAGGATGAGGAATCACGGACTTCGGCCCTCTCCAGGGAAAGCCCGGAGCCGCTGTCCTATTATAAAAAAAGAAGCGATGTTGCCACTTTGGCCACTTGGTTTTGCAGAAGGCCCTAAAAGGCTGTAAAGGGATCAAGTAAAACCAAGATCCTTTTCTCTTAAACTGGAAAAAATTAAGGATTGCCCTCAGAGACAGATCCTTATCTAGCCTACGCAGTTCGGTAGCAAAGGCCGATAAGTGCCTCCAAGAGTTCGGAGTCACCTGACCTAAAGGGAGTTGAAAAAAATCAAGCAGCTCTACAAAGGCAGAGGGGAAGAGGGAAACGAAGCCCGCATTCCAAGCCGGCTTCATAAACGGTGGCGTAACCCTCCGGCGGCGAGTCAGCCCTATGAAGGTCGTCGGGAATCGCAACCTTCCCCCCAGGAAAAAAATATTTTTCGTGTAGGGATATCACAGTATCCTTACTCAAGATGCTGTGAAAATACTCTACGGTCTTCTCCCCGGATTCTTTCCGGCTAGAAGACCCCTTACCCCCTTTCCTACCGCTACCTGACTCAGAAGAAGAAGAAGAAGACATGGTTCTTACTCTTTGAAAGTCTGAAGAAATTCTGAAGAAATTCTTGAAAGCGGAAGGAAATTTTTACGCAAAAGAGAGAGAATGCAGAAGAAGCAATAGCAAAAGTGTTCAAATGATGAAGAAAGGACGTATTTATCAGATTCGGAAAAGATTTCAAAATCATCGCACCGTTTCGAATCCCACCTTTTCAGGATTCAACGGCCGGATTTTACTGTCGCATTTAATGCAGTCACGCGCAAGGCACGTCCCCTGACGTCAGCCTCCCCCGTACCTTTATCCAGAATGCCGAAGTGACTCGCTTCGCCGAAGTGATTCACTTCGCTTTTCGGGGGGGTAGTGATGGGGTACGTACTAAACAAGCCCAATAGCAGTGACGGCCCATCAGCCCAAAGCCCAAGGAAGAGTATCAGTTCGGCATTACCAAAGAGTTCGGCCCCAGCCTACAGCTCGGTAAAAGCCGACCAATCAAGCTCTACTCTCAGATCGGCAAAAGCTGCTCGGCAATAGTTCAGCAGTTCGGTCTCAGTATTCGACCGAACTGGGAGATAGTGGACTCATGCAGAACCTCCACGACCTCCACTACACGATCTATTTAGTGGTGTCAACTCATGCAGGATCTCATGCATGATAGCGGACCAAACAAAGAGATAGTGGACCCATGCAGGATCTCATGACCTCCACGACATCCACGACCTAGTTAGTGGTGATGCAAGCCACGATCTTAGTTCAATGTATAAATAGAACTTAGATCAGATAGACTAAGGGAGAAAAAAGCTCTCTAGACATCAAATATCATATAGCAAGTCTGTATTTGTAAGCTGTAAACCAGATCAAGCAATACAATCTTGCCCTCCTTTCTTCCCGTGGACGTAGATTTACCTCAGTAAATCAAACCACGTAATTCCTTGTGTCGTGATCTATATTTTTTTTTACCCGCATTTATTACTATCAAAAATTCGTCCAACCATCAGGGAAATAGAAACTTTATTTGGGATACTGTTAGTATTCAAATACTGTAGCTCTTTTTCTGGCAAAACCAATATTAAATACTAATAATCGGTATTAACTATTAACCTTTAAAATTATGATTTTGGCCTAATTTCGATATCTGTTGTATATCTAAACGATTGAATTTTACGTGACAAAATTGAAATTTGGGCCAGCAAAAGATAAGCTTATTTAAATCAACTAGTAGCCTAAATTTATTTAGATAAAAAAACGTGTTGCAAACCAGTACTCATTTATTATTCAAGTTGACTGCATCATTAATTTAATGTGTTTAAATATATGTGGTCCTAAAAGATGAGTTCAAATTGACAAATGATAAATAGGTGAGAGAATATATTAGATGTATGTCACATTCTTATATACTCCCTCCGTCCGCTTTAGCAGTCCCGGTTGAATCGGGCACATGTTTTAAGGAGTATTTAAGTGTGTAATAAATAAATGATGTAGTGGAGGTTGGGTCCCATTTTTAAACAATTTATTTACTTTTTACTTTTAAGTGTGTAATAAATAAATGATGTAGTGGAGGTTGAGTCCCACTTTTAAATGATGTAATAAATAAATTGATGTAGTGGACATCAATTTTTATGCACCGAGTTCAACCGGGACTCTTAAACAGGGACATCCGAAATTGATCAACCGGGACTGTTAAAGCGGGATGGAGGGAGTAATTACTTTGCCATGTCTTCTACTATACACACACCATATTTAAATATCAGTATGTATGAATGATACTCAGCTCAAATGTTCATAAACTAACTCATTTTATTTTATATTGTATTTTATCTGAAACAGTTGCAAGTTTTATCGGCCAAAGAGTATGAATGGTATTATTGGCCTGACCATATAGTAGTACTTTTATATTATTCACCTATTAGCCTGTTATTATAACACTTGCAATTAATTTATTAAATGTTGTTTTGTCAAAATATGATTACTAAATTATATGCAGGCGGTGCAATTTGTAAAAACATATAGTAGTAATAAAATAAATTACTACTTATCAATGTTATTAATAAATGAAAATAAATAGATTTATTTAAACAAGGCAAATAAAGGAATTTTGCAGGGTCAGCTTCTTGTTAATGACGAAGTCCACCACCGACACAACAACACACAAGTAGAATTTCTACTCTCCTTCATCACATATGCTTATATCATTCAACCATTCATCCACTGAGATTATCACTATAAAAAATTAAGTTCAAAATTCCTGCAGAAATGGGGGATTTCAGATCCAAATCGTACAAGAACGAGCAGCTCGACAACACCTACGACTATTACTGCACCAATTTCGGCAACAACAATGCCAATTTCAAGCCATATTCAAACCCTAGCGGGATGCAAGATCTGAGGTGCTACAGCGCGTCGTGCGCCTCCTCCTCCGCGCAGAGCAACGGCCAGCTCGACATCGTCGTGGCTGGCGGCGGAGAGCAGTGGAAGTTCAAAAAGGGGAAGTCAACGAATGGGGCTGATGCGAGGAGCTGGGCTCTGACTGATCCGGAGCTACAGAGGAAGAAGAGAGTTGCTAGCTACAAGGCTTATACGGTTGAGGGAAAAGTGAAGGGATCGTTTAAGAAGAGTTTTAGGTGGATCAAAGAGAGGTATACTCTCATGGTCTATGGCTATAGGTGAATGTATTCATCTATCTCTCTGTCTCTCTCTCTCTCTAATTTTGGCCTAATTTCGATATCTGTTGTATATCTAAACGATTGAATTTTACGTGACAAAATTGAAATTTAGGCCAACAAAAAGATAAGCTTATTTAAATCAACTAGTAGCCTAAATTTATTTAGATAAAAAAACGTGTTGCAAACCAGTACTCATTTATTATTCAAGTTGACTGCACACATTAATTTAATGTGTTTAAATATATGTGGTCCTAAAAGATGAGTTCAAATTGACAAATGATAAATAGGTGAGAGAATATATTAGATGTATGTCACATTCTTATATACTCCCTCCCTCTGTCCGCCCGCTTTAGCAGTCCCGGTTGAGTCGGGCACATGTTTTAAGGAGTATTTAAGTGTGTAATAAATAAATGATGTAGTGGAGGTTGGGTCCCACTTTTTCCAGCCATGTAATATGCAATTCAAACGGAGAAGAACATACCTTCCTCACCTTGGCGTAGAATCTTGGCATGCTATCTAACGTATCATAACAAGCCCAAAACTGATTGACACGAAACTGGTTTTCATCACGCATCTTCTCAAAATCACTAAATTCTGGGTCAGGCTGAACGAACACACAGGCTGCAGCAGGTATGCAAAGGGGTCCCAGTGAACTTTCTGCCATCGATTTCTAAAAGCTAGAAGTATATCAACTTTAGTAGAAAAATAAATCATATAACTACAAGACAGTAACTCTATGATCCTAGTAACCAATATTCACAAGAATTTCATCACATGTATTAATACACTGCAACATGCCAGCAAATACAGTTCTTTTACCTGGAAAACGTTTCCAAAGTTTATGTTTCAAATCTTTTATCTCATGCACAACTTTCCATGGATTAGTGTGATACAATAAGCCATTTTAGGAGGGGACCAAGAAACTTAATACATACTCTACTTCATTTACAAGACCCAACAGGCAACAGGACAAAACTGTTCTCATTAAGTATATCTCAAGATTAATCCCTGCAAATGGGGAAGTTAATAAGAAACTGCATAAATGTGGAATTAATAATCTCATCTACCTCACTGGAGGAGTGAAAGAATGGCATTTATATAGCATTCAAACAGTATAATGGACTACAATAATCACATGCACTGGAAGTCTCCCAAAATCTATGCTGAATGCAGGTTTTGCCTCACCCAAAATGAAGCTTTTACTGACAAATCACACCCAGACGTCAAGAAAAAAGGTTAAAAAGCAGCGCCAACCAAATTTCATCCTCATGCGAGACTAGCTACTCATGAATGTCACCATACAAAAGGAAGAAACCGAAGCAGTGCTCAAAATGCACAAAAAAGAGTGTTGAGATATGTCACATGAGCAAACACGAATTTGACGGGTAATGAAAGCTTTTCTCAACTATTTAGCAACTTCAATTCGAAAATATGGAATCATATTTGCAAGTATGAAATCACACTACGCAGTTAAAATAGCCGATTGCAACAAAATCAACGGAAACCCTAGAAACGACCGGAGAGATAGAACTCCTAAAGCCACAAGCAAAACCATATAATACAAAACGAAATCAAGCACCTCGGCACTTCAATTTTCATACTCTTAAGCAGACAGCATTGACAAATCTCACACCAAGTAACGTACTTTGTGTCTGTCCAGAGAAAAAGAGTGAGAGAGGGAGTCAACGAGTGGGGAGCTAAATTTGAGGTTGTCTTGTGGTGTTTCAATGGAGATATACTGCAAAAAGAGAGGGAAAGAAAAGGAGGGAAAAGGCCGGATTGAATTTTTTTGAAACCCTCAAAATCAATTCCTCGGAATTTTGATTATCCCCCAAAACTATTGGTGTGTTCCATTAGCAGCTTGCAGGGATGAAACGAGGGTTTTTTTTGACTGATCACAAGAATTTATGGAACAATCTAGAACATGGGCTTGGGCTTTGATTGGATTGGCCCAATGGGCCTTGCTTGTTATGGACTTGGATGGGATGTTAATCGGGCCAATTCACTTATAGTTACGAGTTATGTCTTACATAACCGGACTATTTTCGATTCAAGCTACTAATTGGGGTATGTTTACGAGTAAAAATATCTCATCGTCATGAAATTTCGGTGTTCCGCTAGCCTCTCGGATAGTGATTTGTGAATTTGTGTAACGTTTGTGGGTTTTATTGGTGATCATATTCTTGTAATAACATATATAGCATTTTTACTCGATCGAAGCAACTAATTTTGCATTTATTGCGAATTTGAGTGTCGTCTCGACCTCAATTTAAAGATAACTAATAAGTAACTATCCGAGATACCATAATTTGACACATTTTTCATAAATAATTATGAGGATTTTCAAAAATTACAAATATCTCAATATGTGATATCTAGTAAATTCACAAAATAATTGTTGTCTACAAAAAGCTAAAACAATGGTACGATATGGAAACTAGCTAAAGTATAACTATACTCTTATAGTCGAAAAATTCAGAAAATCTCAAAATTCAAATCGACATAAAAAGAGTACTGAGGAAATAAAGAAAATGCCAAATATATGTGTAATTACATGCAAATAACCCAACATATTGTCTTTTGTCATATTTTGCAAGGTGAGCAAAAATCAAAAAACGAATACATGAATTGAACCAAACAAAATTGTAAAACTTGATTCAATTCTTTTGGATTTCAGTTCGTTTTCATTTTTTTAGAAAAAACAGGCAAAATTCCAAAACAACTTAATATTACATCAGTCCATGAAAAATAGTATTGTTAATCCCCCCAAAATCCAAAACTAGTCATTATCCATTGTTGAATACGACTACTAAAATACTGGGTTTAAGATAAACACTAGTCGAACATAATACAGTCTGAAAGAAGGAAAGAGTATGAGAAAATAAACTGAAGTTTAAATGAAATTAATACCGACACAATAAACTGGATGATGATGAGGGCAGAGCTTCGATAGAAAAAACTATGCATAAAGAGAACTTGTATATATACAGATAATGCTTTGCAGATTGTAGTGTAAAAATGCATGGAGTGACTACCATATTTATGTTTTAATTGTTTAAAATGTTGAGCTTAGTTAAAACTTAAGCCCTCAGCCCAAAGACCAATTGCCAAGATCCAAGGCCCATGACGCGTGGCACGCTACATTGGCGAGGTGGGGTGAGTGGCGACAGCGCGCGTGTGTTCTACGCCATCTATGTCCACTTTAATTATTACATGAAATACTCTTCCCGTCGCACTAAATATAAAATATTTGCTTTTCGGCACGAGATTTTATGTAGTGTTGTTTTTGGCGTGCGCGTGTTGGTTCTACAAGCGATCCTAGATGGTCGTCGATCCTGTCGACATGGCATCGGAACATCGTTATGTTTGGGCAGCAATACGAAGGCATAACGATTTACAAACACCATGTCGCGTATCAATTAATGAATTAACCAATAAGAGCGTCCACAATAGGTGAGTCGCGGTGGTCTATTGCTGGACGAGGAAGAGCCGTAGCGGCGCTGCGGTGGTCTATTGCTCGACGAGGAAGAGCCGCGGCGGGGGGCGAAGCCGCTTTTGCGGCGTGGACGGGGCGGTGGTGGTGGAGCCGCGGCGGTGTTTGCCGAATTTTTTTAGTTTTTTTTTAAAATTTTATTCTTAAAATTTTTATCTATAAAATATCTATTCCAATTCATTTTTTTCATTCCATTCCATTCTATTTATTTTTGTCCAATTAATATTGTTCCAATCCAATTAAAATATACCAACAATTGATAAAATAATGTGATTTGTGGCCGTTGCGTGACTGCTATTGGACTGGACAAGTTTTTGTGGTTGTGCCTTGTCGGAATCGTGGTTGTTCCACTCTATTGTGGATACTCTAAGTGCTTGTTTGATAGGCTACATGTTTTAATATGTGATAACTCAAAGTGAAATGATTTATCTTAATTTTGTAAGATAACACAATTTTACATTAGTGTTTAATAGTTTAAGATATGAAATGAGATGATTTGTTTATATGTGTGAAAAGACATGTATGCCCTTCTTATATTTATTTTTTTTAATTGAATTTACTTATAACATAATTAATGATTTTAGCATAAGGAAAAATTTAACAATAGCAAACTTTATTAATTAGTATAAGCAAATAAAATTTAAATAGCTGAAATTTGAGGGGAATAGACTATCGAAATTTGAGGAAGGACTATTAAAGTCAAGAGCATAAATTTGAGAGATAGATACACAATCACACCTTTTTTCATTGATTGTTTATCATAAAATAGCTATTTTATGCTTGCTTTGATCGGACCGAGTATTTAACACGGGCATCATTTATATTTTATCTAGGCTACCAAATGCCCATTTAAGGTTGATAACTTAACTATCTTACCTTAGCCTTACCAAACACCCCTTAAATTGCGCTGCAACATATGCGGCATTAGGAAGGTTTATGGTACCCATGGGTTTCAGTGTGCTACACATCATATGTTATTATCACTGTGGTATATATCTCAAAAAAGACATACTACATGTCATTGATCGAGGAAAAGTCGGAAGTAGAGAGCATTCCAGACCTCCAACTGCTTGTAATAAATATTTACTTGCTGTTTTCTCTTATTTTTTTCCAGCCACATTTCTTAAAGCACGATCTCAAATGACACACTTAACGGTGGACAAAGGGAGTACATGAAAACGCTCATATTTTCGCCAGAATTTACATATAGCACATATAAAAATAGTACAAACTGAAACCATCTCCAGAGTCTGAAATTGTCAATGTTTCATCAAATTTTAGACCATTCTGTATATTTTCTTGAGGAATGGACAAAACTTTGATGGCCCCTTACCCACATTACAACAACAAATCATGAAGTTCTCTTGCTATGGCTGCTACCATACTACTGCAGGCCGTTTCACACAGATAAGATGGAGCAAGTTCTCTGTTGGCATATAACTAGGATTCTTCTTTTCTCCTCGGGGAGAGGGGTTATCTGCTTGGAAGGTTATCTTTTGAAGACGGATATCCCTACCTTGTGCTAGCTTTTCGATTCATCAAGTCGCGGTAGTACAGCAGCACGCACATAGGTTGACCGAAGATGCAGAAGAAGCACCAAAACATCATATTGCCCACCTGGTGGAGAGTATACATTATAGGCAACTGATTTTTACAAATATTACCAATTTATGGATCTACAAGAGCGAAAGAAAAGAAACATAGAATCTCCCATAAGTTAATTATTTGAGACAAAGTAGAGCTTCTGCACTACTGATGTTAAAGGGATCTTTCCGTGCTAATACATGTCTTCCAAACTTAGTGAAGGAACTAAGCCTTTTAAATGGGAGTCAAATCGAGAAATTAGAATGATACACTGGAATCTCAGGAGAGTAAGGTAAGTTTCAGATTCATACAGGACAGCTTTGGAGAAAGGTCTAGCACATAGTTGTTATGAAGACAATTTAAGGTATTATAAGATAATTTTCACATCATAAACCGATTATTTGCAATTACTCTAACTAGAAGCTGTACTCAGCATAAGGAACAAGTCAACTTAACGTGGCCACAATACTAATTTTTTCCCATTTCTGTTTCTTTGTTGGGGGGTTGTTGGGGTGGGCATTCTCATAAGGTCAAGTCATTCACTGTCAAACTGGTAAATAAGCATGGTAAATAAACAAAAGTAGTAAATGTGATAAGAAAGCAGAAGCCTACCATTGAGTTTTTGAACTTGTCTTGTAAGTAATTAGTCACAATTACAAGAGGAACCTGTTCAAATACAAAGTAGAGGAAGGAATTAAAAATCCACCTTCAAAGTGACAAGCAGTGAAAATCACTGCAGCAGTTCTGCCATGTTTTTATTCGATGAAGATAGGCTGATAGAAACCAACAAAGTCTATTCTGTTTTCTCCTTACTTTTCACCTCATTTGAAAATTCAATGCAATACAGAAGTTGATTCATTTCACCAGCATTGCAATACTAACTGACATTGTAAACTGCTCTCTCCATGCATTATATCTAAAATTAGTGTTACGCTAATTAAAACTTAAATTTGAGTATTTCCTGGATCCAATGTTAAATAAATAATCCATATGCAGATTGGTATATTAACCATATTTACTGTCAGAGTTTTTATTTGTGCTACCACATTACAGTAGTACAATGCAGGGGATGCTGATAAATTACAATTAGAGAGAAACGTGTGCTATTGCCCTAGGACATTTTGCCTCTGAAGACAAGCATCCCCAAATACTACGTTTTTCTGTCTAAACCTCACAAGATATCATTAAACAATGGCGTCATGTGTCATGCTGGATTATGGATAGTCAGATTTATAGAGTAGAAAAAAAAATTCATACCTGAAGCATGACACCAGAGAATGCCCAAAACTTGAATATGTGGCAAGGGACAGCTACGCACAACTGTTTTGGCACATGTAACCCACAATTATCTAACACAGCTAGAGTTCCTAAGTTTCATGAATAAAATAAACCAGGAGAAGGTCATCATACCTCATGGAAAATTGCAGAAACAAGAAATGCAATCAAAATTGCCACCATCTGCAACAGAAACCGAGGGAATTTAAAAATACAGGTAGGAAATATAAATATCATTAATCGCCAATCCATAACCACCAATATAATAAATTCAGAAACTAGCAGAGGACAAAGGCTCTTATAATATGGACAACATTATCTAATTGTTTATTGTGGGGCACAGTTGAGTGGAAAATACCAGCACCTTATTTTTTTATTCTTTTGATTTATTTGGTCAAAGAAATTACCACTTACAAAAATATAGTAATAAGATGGGCGATATTTTGCCAGTATGTATGCATCACATACTTCCACATGGAAATTATGAGAAGAGCGATCAAGCTTCTAAATTTTACTAAAGAATGAAATCTATCAACAGGATCAAAGATATAGGAAGTTAGAGACTGTAGAAGGTCAACAGAAATGGAGGCAGCAGCACTGGTAGCAAACAAACAAATTGATCTGAGCTTGTTGGATACTAGCAGTTGCACACAGATGTCAGATTGTATGACATGTATATGCTCATAAAAGAGTAAGACCACACGTGAAAAAAGATAATTTGAAGTTGAAATTTAAGGTAATACCATGAAAATAACTGCCTATAACCAATAGATCCGCACATGCATTCACAGGAAGTTGATTAACCAACATACTGGTTACATGAAAATACCTTTGGCAACCCATTATGTAGAGACGGGCAATATATATGTCGAACCATCCATTTATGGACAGGCTGCGATGGAAAAAAGATAATAAGAAATTGTACAATGGATGATAGCAACTGCAGTAAAACAGTAGAACTAAGATATGGTGGCAGAAGTGGGATAATTATGTACGTTCCGATTATGTACCATATGATACTTCTATGCATATTTTATAAAATAAAACTAATACCTACTCGTTGATACTAGTATTTGATATCTATTTTGAAACAGAGAAACCATAATTGATAATCCAGCTAGCCCAATTAATTTGGTAAAAATTTCACAAAACATTTTGCTGAATGGAAATAAGCACTTATGGCCAACACGAGACATGAACATTATTAAGAGTTCTGATTTGTTGAGTAACCTGTTTCTCCTTTACCCAACCCATTTTCCACAAGCAAAATGCGTTCCATATTTCTGCCACCACCTAAGTTTTAGAAGCTTCACTTAAGCTTAACTGATAAAGTTGTTGGGCACATGATATTATCACGTTAATCTTTTTAGATAGAAAAGGAAAAAGGATATTTATGCATCTTAGTGAGGCTCTATTAGCAAATATTATGGACTAACTCATTTCAGATAGAGAAGGAAAATAATGTTTATGCATCATATGGACTCACATAATGGTGCACTGTGTAATGATTAAAAGCAGATTTTCTGACAGCCATTAGTTGCTGAAACTATAAGTTAACATTGCTTGCATTTGGGTACTACTGCACTAGTGTTGCTTATTACCCATTGCTTTAAATTGTTATGCGTTCTAAAACTAGTAACCCCTTCACCCAACCACAACCAAATTCCATCATAACCATGTCGGAACACTTGTTTGACATGTGAGTTCTCAGTGTGATGATGTGAGTCCACATTATAAATAAGCTCTGAATAACTCACCATATTCCACATTCTCCAATACTGACGAAAGTAGCAACATCGTCCCATCAATACATTGTAGGATTATCCAAAATAATTTGTCAGCCATGATTTATGTTCTGATAAAGAGAATAGCAGAGAAACAATAGAAAAGGATAGTGTTCACCTCCTCAACGGTCTTTGCATTCCACCAATCCTTATAAAACTCACGGTCCCCAAAGCATAACAGTTCAGCAAGTATATTTAGCCTATATCATAGCACTGCATGTAAGTATATGATCAGAGTAATGTAATTAAAAGGACAAGTTAAGTTGAGTGGTAAACATAGTTTCTCATCATACAAAGGCTTATAAAACCAGAGGAGAAAAAACACAGCCACACGCCATAATACTTCTTGAACAAAGTAAAGCATATTAATCTATCATATTCCCTCAGTTTCCTAAAAATAGGAACTTTTAGAACGGCACGGGTTTTAATACAAAATTGGTAAAGTAAGAGAGAGAAAGAACAAGTGTGTTAGTGGAAAATGAGTCTCACCCTATAGAGAGTAAGAACTTTCCTATTATGGAGTGTTTCTACTTTTAGGAAACAGCCCAAAAAGGAAAGAGTTACTATTTTTAGGAAACGGAGGGAGTAATAATTTGACTGTGAATATATTTATTAACTTTAGGAAGAACTAACATACCAGAGGTGAAAAAAACAGTAAAACATGCAAAGCCACACGTATAAATTTGGAACTGAAAGCTTCAAGACCCTCTCCACAGCATACAAAAGATTCCCTTTCAGGGGATGTTGAGAATTTTGAACAATCGGGTTTATATACTGCATCATAAAGCAAACTATATTAAAGCCACATTTCAAGTTAAATAAGGTGAACTATCTAAATTGAAGAGCAAGAAACAGGAATTACCTGTTCTATAATAAATCCCATGAGTCCTGTGAATATTACCAGTTTAATGAGTTGCCTTACCACCCAACCCTTCCGAATGCATGATGTTCGAGGGTAGCTTGGCTACAAACAACAGAACTCACTTAATCCAGGCACAATCACATAAGCTATAAGCACTTATAGTTGATGTTCCACAAACCAGAGTAGTGCTAAGGACTTGCACGGTTGCACCTCAGAACGGGAGCACAAAATTGATAAGTATAATTTACAGGGATTATGTTACTGATAATGACTTTTCCTTCTATGCAGCTGCTTGACAATGCACATACTTTGCTCTTACAATGTTAGTACACACTACAGAATGACTCCAAATGACATTTATTCGCCATGTTGGCTTAATATGCACTATCAAGATTGGATGTGTGAGCTTGAAAAAGCACCCAGTCCAAGTAACCAAGGCATTAACTGAATGTTAGCTCAGTACATTTTCCTTGACTGCTTTAACTGATAATGAAATGATGCTTCCTATGTAACATCTTCTAAACAGACACAAACATGTTTAAGAACATACAAAATGCACAGTAGTCTTAGTAGTATATCCAGATTCCAGTTATAAGTGAATTTGTGTCGCACATGAGTGAACACCTAGCAAATCGTATTGAGGACTTTAGGAGCCCTAAACTTGGTAAGAATGTCTCACAAGTAAAGACTAGGTTTTTAACGTAAGGAGAAAGAGACTTCTTTATTCTTGCAGCATAGAACACACATGGTCACTAATCAGTTACGCATTTTCAGAATGCGTAACATCCAAAACCAGAAGTAATAAAAGTATCCCATTTTGGGAATCTAGTTCCCACGTATGCCCATTTCAAGAATTTTTCCCACAAATCTACACTTCAGTTTACTAAAACTGATTGAAGAGTGAAGTGTGCTTTCTTTATTGATGAATTGCAAGAGCAAGTATACCTGGTAACACAATGTAGGAGCAACCATGAAGTAAACCAGACTCTTAAAGCTAACATCATAAGAGTAGTCGAGGTTCCAGTATCTGGATACAGCTTCCCACTGACATCATACAGTAAACTTGTTATGAGAAAATATCCAAGCATGACTCCATCTTTGACAAGAGATAGTGTCCATGCTTGTTTAGTACAATCCTGATGTTTACTTGTTTAGTACAGAATGTAAGGACTATTATGCCGATACTTGTATTATTAATCTTAACGGGAATACTTGTGACAGAATCACTAAGATAACATAAATATTCTCTCTCATTACCTTATCCTGTGATTTTGCTAGTACTCTCAAATCATAATTTGTGTGTGCATATGAAACCAGCTTCAGCCATACAATGCAAGCAAATAGCATCAACGCAACACCTGATAGAACAGCAGAATCACACCTGTGCAGCAGTTGAATAGGATTTTCACACCAGGATTGTATTTTACTCCAGTTCAACTAAGATCTCCCTACAGAATTGCTTAAAACTAATGTTTATAATATCATGTCAGAATTTTAAGGAACGCCCTCCACTTTTCAACTGATACTGGGATCTGCT
Source organism: Salvia splendens (assembly GCF_004379255.2). Taxonomy (NCBI): domain Eukaryota; kingdom Viridiplantae; phylum Streptophyta; class Magnoliopsida; order Lamiales; family Lamiaceae; genus Salvia; species Salvia splendens. The sequence goes on along the minus strand of NC_056042.1, from coordinate 33,499,074 downwards.
TTATCGGTTTCTGAGCAATAAAAGTTACCTGAAAGCGGACCAAAAGGTCCCTCTATTTCAATTCACTCAGACCAATAATTCGTCACAGTATTAATTTGTTTATTCAACCAGTTTGACGGGTAATTGCAGAACAGGTTAATCATAGTTCAATGGTATTCTTCTCTCTAGCCAAATCTAAGATAAAATTGAGGGGAACATTAAAAAAATCTTATATATTACTGGGACTATAGGCCATCTTCAAAGAAGAATCTAAACAAGGTAATTCTTGACCTAGGTTAAGGGATCAGCATATTGAAGATAAGAAAAACACTTAAAAATCCTGCACTACCTTCACAACCTTCACATATCAGAATGCAGTAGTGCCGGAATTGTTTTCTATATTATGTCCAATTATAGTGGTCTGTCAAATAAACAATCATTACAATTTCTACCTAGAGAAAGCCATCAAACCATACCAACCATACCAAATAGATTGGTGGGCGGCCGCAAACTAACGCCAGTTCAAACATTCCAGATGAGTATATGTTCATAAAATCTTTCATGTCAAATCTTGAAACAATCTCAAAGTGCTAATCACACAATTCCCTCATTTTAGAAACAATGTTCTACTTTTATAGTACTGAAGACATACCTAAGAATGACAACAACCGAAAACAAGATCGCCATTGTTGTAATTATTACATGTAGAAAAACTGCAACCTGCAACAGAATAAATTCAACTAATACTATATTCACAAATATTATTTGCATGGACCATTAAGCACAATGGTCAACTAAGCTCACACCACATAACAATTAATACTAGGAAGGTCAACCAACAACAATGTAAAGAACACTATAGAGAAATGCCCCTACTGCAACAGAGGCAGAATTAGTAAGCAAGCACAATGGTGGGTAAGGCACTAAGACCTATTATCAAAGAAGTAAGGTAATGCCTGTATTGGATAGCGACATAGAGTAAAAGTTAAAAATAAAACTGAAGTGGACTAAGTTAATTAGTCTGAGAAGAGTAGTTTCAGTAGTAGCTAAGTTCATTAAAGGTAGAGAGTATGCCCACATAATTAGCAAAAAGCAGCTAAACATCATCAGCGATTCAGCATTCATAACATTATCAACTGTACCAAAACTCTCAGGGTGTAAGTGACACTAAAATGTTCATGTAACTCAACTATATGACTTTTTATGGTATCATAGACAATGAAGCAAGGGACTGCTATGATGATTAAAAATTCAAGTGGCAAACTGTGTCCATTCACATTTGATGTGTACACAAATTAATAAATACTCCCTTGCTTTAATCATGGTTCAAGAAAGAATCTATGCAGCTTAGCATAGTATTGAAAGGAGAGTAAGCATAAATATCATCCTCTACATGAGAATGCTGAACAAGAAAAACGGGGGGAAGGAGGAATGAACCGACATTTACTTACCCACTCATGTATATATTTTAGTTTCACCAACTTCTCAACAAGAAATGCAGCAAGCGCAAAAACTGGAAGACAAAGACTGCAGAAATAATATAGAAAAAAGATACGGTGAAGATAGCCTCTTACGAATCCTCCCAAATTTCAATAAAAGGGTACAAGATACAATTACCAACACATTAACAGTGGCCAATCACTAAGTGACGTTGAACTAAACCAAAATCCTGCTTTGATCAACCACCCATACTGAATAATGACAGCGTTAGATATTAGAGACAAAAAAATTAAAGAATTCCAATTAAGATGTAGCAAGTACGTACTTAACTACATGAAAGAAAAAGAGAGAATATTTCTTAATGTATACGTTTGATATACATGCATCAATGATAACTAGAGACTTCAGCTAGCAAACATGTGATAATTCAATGCAGTGATATTTGCACGGGTAAAAAATGGCCCTTGTGCGAATTACACACCTTCATCAAATTCTCAATTATAAGTCTGCTATTTACAGCAACAAGCACCACTACACAAAGGTTGAACAGACCAGCATGGCTCTGCAAGAAGACAAGTAAATCATTATTGAAATGTGAAAACCAAGTTTTCCCCTTCCTTTAAACCAACATGTGGGGTTAAGGGAGTTCAAATTTAATATCACCAACTAATTATTGCTTTATCGAATCCAATATACTTGGCCTCGTTTTCTGAATCGGGTCAAATAAACATCACAAGAATGACAAACTATAACAGTTATTCTTATGATTCTTCAGTTCAAGCATAACAGTTACTTCAGTAAATTAATCACAACATAAATGTTGCACTAATCTTCGGTCCTTATTAGCACAAATCAACTATGGAAGCAGCTCAAGCAATAATTATGAATTCAACATCATATATTCCAGTAAGAAAAAATTTAAACTCGGATTTCAGGAAATCTAAAACTGTTCATGCAACGCCATGTAATCTAAAAGAAGTTCAAGTCCAACCTACCTGTTTAAAGATAGCGTCGGAGCTAAGAGGACTCTCCTTATTTTTGCGGTGAGCAGGCGCCGCTGCTCTGAACATGAATTTGGCGGCCATTGCGTCCGTTCCCTTGGCATTACTACTTTCTCCACCCTCCTTCACTTTGCCCTCCCTCCCCTCCTCATCCTCGTTGCCATAACTCAACTCCCTATCCTGCTTCCTGTTCTCGGATTCCGCAGCTCCGCCTCGGGAATTCCGCATCAAACTAGCGCCGTTTCTGTCACCTCTGATGTCATTGATTGCGCTCTCAGCCTCCGGGGAGCTGGAATCGGAGCCGAGGACAGGCGGAACGGAGAGCCTCCGTCGAAGAGTGGCGTGCTGCGCGCCGCCATTGTCGGCGCCGGACGACGTCGCGCCGACGATCTCCGGCGAGTCCATGATCGCCATTCGCGTGGAAAATTGAGGGAAATTTGAAGTCTAATTCAGAACTTCGCCGAGAAGAATTCGGTTCAAGAGAGATGAATTGAAAACACGGATTTAAATTGAAAATAGAAATGCTGAGGGAAATTAATTAATCATGCATTATTTTTATTTGTAACTATGGCGGCGTATTTTAGCTTTAGCGGCGCGCGGTGGCATAGCCCAATCATTGCAGTAAGCCAATAACATTCATTTTGTATTTACAATATGCATTTTCTTTTTCTTTTTTTTTCTAATTATGAAATTATAATATTGATTGGTAATTGTCTTTATCTATATAGATAATCGTCTTTATCTAAAGACAATTACCAACTAATGTAATTGACATTGATTGGTGATTGGTAATTGTATCTAAAGATTGGTAATTGTCTTTTGCTAAATAAAATAGTGAAATTTCTATTCATTGATAAAAGTAATATATGAATAATTAAAAAGAGATTAAACCAAAGGGACTAAAGTAGAGTAGAATGCAAAATTCTCAAAATATTGGGCATAAAAGGAATAATCTAAATATTAAAACCCCAAAATGAAAAAAATAGAATAACAGTTGAATTCATCAATGCTTCGTTTACGAATGAACACTGCTGCAGTGGAGCCCTAGGTGGCGATTTCCCGCTCCACTCTCATTGAAATTTCGCCATTTCTGTGTAAGTTTTTAGTTCTCACACTTCAATTTACGATTCTTTATTTTCTGCTGCTATGTTTTGTACACTTGCAATTTTTTCTGTAAGAGTTTTCTTCGAGTTTTCTTAAGTTGGCAATGAGTTGTGGACGTCTTTGGGTTTGGATCTGATCTCCGTATAAAGTAATGCTGAGTTTTGAAGATAACATAAATGATTGCTTACCCAAGTTCTGTGGTTTCCCCTATTTTTAGCTTTAATTTGTGAATTCATAAAATTGGTGGCAGGTTGAGTATCCTCGCGCTTGGTGAAAGAACATGATTTATACAGCAATTGACACGTTTTATCTATCAGAAGAACAGCTGAAGAGTTCACCATCTCGTAAAGATGGCATTGACGAGGCCACTGAAACTACACTTAGAATCTATGGTTGTGACCTCATACAAGAGAGCGGCATATTGCTTAAGCTGTATCCTTTTCCATGCCATATTCTGTTTATTCGATTTCTCTTACTTTGTTGCTTTAGCGTATAATCTTCCATGTTTCTGTTACATGTAGAAATAATCTTATGTTGCTGCTGAACTGCAAAAAATATCTAGTAAAGTGATCACGTAGTACTATATGTGAGTCACCTTGTCCTCTACGTTGGCTTTCTAATTTCCTTATCTATGCTCAGACCACAAGCTGTTATGGCCACTGGTCAAGTCCTATTTCATCGCTTCTACTGCAAGAAGTCATTTGCTCGGTTTAATGTGAAGGTCTCTTTTGTTTACCCATTTGTTCACACTATGCCTAATCACATTTTTCATTTGGAATCTTTTTTATTCTATTGTGACTTTTGACTAGATTCATTTATTTGCAGAGGGTTGCAGCTAGTTGTCTCTGGCTTGCTACAAAACTTGAGGAGAGTCCTAGAAAAGCAAGGCAGATACTGATTGTCTTTCACAGGATGGAATGTAGGAGGGAGAACTTGCCAATAGAGCATTTGGACACATCCTCCAAGGTTAGATTTTACTACTGTTATATCTAAGATGCTTGTTTTCATATTTTTGATTCGCTATGAACTATTTTATTCTTCTGTTGATCATTCTTTATCACAATCTAGTATCTCAAATGGTTAAGTACCTGAGTTGACTACTTGACTGTGTTTATATATTTGGGGATTGAATTCATGTCTTTTGTTCTTTAACAGAGATATGTGGATCTGAAGGCAGATTTGATCAGAACAGAAAGGCATCTTCTCAAAGAGATGGGTTTCATCTGTCATGTTGAGCACCCTCACAAATTCATATCAAATTACATTGCTACTCTGGAAATTCCCCCAGAACTCAGACAAGAAGCTTGGAATCTTGCAAACGACAGGTTTAACTCAGACAAAAAACTTTGAATTTTGTCTTTTTTTCTGTTGAAAAGGTTTTTTATCAACAGCTTAGTAGGTTCGCTTTCTCCATCCATAGTCTGACATTGCAGTCTTAATGTGGATGTGTGGACCAAGAGTTTTTAATCAACCAATTCTTTCTTGACAGTTATCACACAATTCTGATGATGTTCTTATGTTGCGTACAACAGTTTGCGCACGACTTTGTGTGTGAGATTCAAAAGTGCAGTTGTGGCATGTGGTGTTGTATATGCTGCAGCCCGCAGGTCTCAAGTGCCATTACCTGAGAATCCTCCATGGTGGAAAGCATTTGATGCCGACAAATCTGGAATCGATGAGGTTTGCAGAGTTTTGGCGCATCTGTACAGCCTTCCAAAGGCCCAGTATATTCCTGTTTGTAAGGAAGGGGGTTCCTTCACCACACCTGCTAATCGATCATGGGATTCACCACATCAGTCAGCTTCAAAGGTAAAAACAACAATGTTATACTTTTTTTGGGTTTCATGTTAGTTTCCAGTTTTTCATGTTTTCATGTTCACTATCCTGCTACCAAAACACATGTGAATACATTTTGCAATAGCTATTAAATTTCTCCATCGGAATCGAGTAAGCAAATGTAGATGATCTGCTTGTATCTCATACTTCTTTTCAGGATGGTCAATTAGCAGGAACAACCACAAATGAAGACACCAGTACTGCAAAGGCTCCTTCCACTGCTGTCAATGCAGAAGCTGGTAAGGACGAACTGGTCAAAGCTTCTCTCGAAAAATTGAAGGATACAAAGAAAAGTGACAAGGATGGTAAAAGCACAACAAATGGCGGCGACTCAAGAGAGGAACCTCAGGCTAAACTGTCATCGGACACTAGGACAGAGACAGGTGGCGAAAGGATCAAGGAGAGGGAGAGAGACAGGGAAAGGGAGAGAACCAGGGGCAGAGACCATGATAGAGGCCGGGATTCTGACAGAGAACGTGGACGGGATGAGAGGGATGACTGTGAAAGGGGCAGAGTCAAGGTTAGGGAGAGGGTTCATGGTTCAAGGGACAAAGGAAAAGATTCTGGTGAGCATTATTTTAGTTATCTTATATCTATATGCTCTTCTCAAATTGCTGTATATTCGTTTATAAGTACATTATTCAACTTTCTTACTGACCTAATCACACAGGACGCATGGAGAAGTCTTTGCATCATTCTTCTCGAGGTACTTCTACTCGTCCTTTTTCATATACTACTATATCTAGGACCAATAGTTATACAAGCAAAATGATAATTTCTATTTCTTTGTGGAAATATTTTTTTGATCAGAACGAGACCATCACAGCTCTTCTTATGCATCAAAAGAGAAGGATCGCCGCAGGCATCATTCATATGCTTGAATGAAACAATGGTGGACATACATGGGAGCATGGGGTTCGAATACCAGCGGCGCGGATGACTGCTCTTTCCTCTATACTTCACTAGATGTAGTTCTTCTCACTGTTGTACCTTTACATTTTGTGAACCTTTAATTTTTTTTAAATTTTCTCATACCAGTAATTTTATTTATTTCTTTCGCAGTAGTAATTTTTTTACTATAGATTTGGAAGACGATGAAGTGAAACTCAGTTGATAATCCAATAGGTTAGGATGAATAGGAAACCAATTATTGATCCTTTTTTCTAAAATAATAAAATAAAATTGTAGATTAAGTAGGTGGGAATGCATATAAATTTTAAGAATTTATGATGTTTCCCCAAAAACATAACGCAGTGGCATTTTTCAAAATAGTTCCAAAACTCTCTTTTTATATTAGTAGGGTATGGATTTGAAATAAGTTGTTTCACCTTCACACTCGAAAAGTCTATGTGCTCGTGAGATGCCAATTATAAAAGTTACCAAACTTGACGCCAATTTTATTTAATCTTGATTCAACATTAGAAATACTATATTGTTTTCTATGTTAGAAGTATATGCTTAATACTTTTTCACCTCTCTGAGTTGTAGTCTCAGTTTGAATTTATTGAGGGTCCTATTGAGTTGCATCCCATAAGAATTAAACCTACGAATTTGCCAATTAGAGTTGGGGACTTTAACCATTCAGTTTTAATGCTTAGCCAGGATCCTTATAGCCATGCATGGTGAATAACCGCCCAACTTTGAACTCCAAATTCATAGCATGCAAAAGATAAACGGAAATTAAAAACAAAAGAACAGTCATCTACTCTTTGTTAGAATAGCTGCAACTACAATATTAATAGTAATTCTTTACCAATCTAGTAAAGGCTAAGAAACTATCACCAACACTATGATAGTAAATTTATAAGTACATACCCACGGAAACAGATTGTGAACCCCCCCTCCAAATACTACCAGTAAGCTGGAACCTCATAATAAAAAAAATGACTATCTCTGCAGAATACTTCATCTTCAGTTCCTGTTATGATCCACTAACAAAAAGTTCTGCACAGTCGGACCACACAAGACGCTTCAGAAGGAGACATCAAGACAGGTTCAAGATTCCAACAATTCTGAAATTTGGTCCTTATACGGCTAGTCAAAACCAACCAAATCATGGGTACCTACCATTTGTTTGCCAAAGTCTGACTTGTTTATTTGTTGAGGGAAAACCACAAAATCCACATCCAGCTAGCCATATATCTTCACCAGCCTCAGTAAACAAATGTTGTTTGGGGGAATACATGATGACATCAATTCGTGCTTTGCTTCATAACATTCCCTCCTCGAGGCGATCGCCAGAGCCCTGTAGTCCCTTTCGAATCCACAGTCTTATGTGGACTACAGATTCTCCCCGACTTAGAAGATTTACCGTTTTCCTCAGCACATTTTGGCAGTGAGCTCCCAACACTAGGATTTTTATCTCTATGGTCGACCTTTGCTTTCCCAGGGAAATACAAGTCATCGGGATTAAGAGGTAAAGAAGCAGGATCAAGCTCAAAGGAACCTATCGGCACTCCTTCTCTTTCCATGCCAGTCATTTTGAAACTGGGAACAAAGTGAGAGAACTTGTACAGCTCTTTCGGGTCTATTAAAAATGAATTGGTTACATTTTGCTCACGCCTCAGGAAGAGGCTCACAAATCCATTGACCTTGTCCAAGTGGACAACTTTTATGCCAATACCTTCAGCAAAATCCGAGAGAACCTCAACAATTTCATATCTGAATTTCTCATGATTCTCGGGGTCAGAACTCCAACTGATGTCCCAGTCTCTCAGAAGAGCCCAAACCTCCCCTTTTCTTGGGTATAAGAAAAAAGAACCTCTCTTTTTCCCTTTTTCACAATGCACTTGATGAGAGAGTGACAAGCATCCAGATATTTTGTCAGTTTTGCCAATCTTGAAACTTCCACAACCAACAGGCAACTCTGCCTCTACCCACCTTTTAAAAGAATCATGTATAGGAACAGCTTCCAGCCATGTAATATGCAATTCAAACGGAGAAGAACATACCTTCCTCACCTTGGCGTAGAATCTTGGCATGCTATCTAATGTATCATAACAAGCCCAAAACTGATTGACACGAAACTGGTTTTCATCACGCATCTTCTCAAAATCACTAAATTCTGGGTCAGGACACTCCAGATATTCTATGTCTGGATCATTACTTGAAGATAAATCTAGGTCAGAGCTTCCAACTTCAACTGGGTCAGCAGGAACAGTAGACCTACCACCAGTTACCCCTCTGATCTCAGCTTTTTTATTAAAACCCTCATTGTTGTCCTTCAAAGTTTCTTTGGAATGAACAGCTCCTGTCTCTTTGTTTTCAAACTTAGAAGATTCTGGAACTGTGGGTAAACTATTTTGATTAACATGCTTTGAGTCTCCAGCATCCTTATGCTCCTTAGCATCTGTCTCTGTGCTTGTGTGAGGTCTCTTGAGAGGTCTAGAATCATTATCTTCATCAGCTTCCATGTATGACACATGCTGCCTGCTCCGTGATGACTTACGTGCAGATTGAGCTTGAGCAGCATTGGTCTTGGCATTTTTGGATTCCTTCCGAACTGGACCAGGTTAATCATAGTTCAATGGTATTCTTCTCTCTAGCCAAATCTAAGATAAAATTGAGGGGAACATTAAAAAAATCTTATATATTACTGGGACTATAGGCCATCTTCAAAGAAGAATCTAAACAAGGTAATTCTTGACCTAGGTTAAGGGATCAGCATATTGAAGATAAGAAAAACACTTAAAAATCCTGCACTACCTTCACAACCTTCACATATCAGAATGCAGTAGTGCCGGAATTGTTTTCTATATTATGTCCAATTATAGTGGTCTGTCAAATAAACAATCATTACAATTTCTACCTAGAGAAAGCCATCAAACCATACCAACCATACCATATAGATTGGTGGGCGGCCGCAAACTAACGCCAGTTCAAACATTCCAGATGAGTATATGTTCATAAAATCTTTCATGTCAAATCTTGAAACAATCTCAAAGTGCTAATCACACAATTCCCTCATTTTAGAAACAATGTTCTACTTTTATAGTACTGAAGACATACCTAAGAATGACAACAACCGAAAACAAGATCGCCGTTGTTGTAATTATTACATGTAGAAAAACTGCAACCTGCAACAGAATAAATTCAACTAATACTATATTCACAAATATTATTTGCATGGACCATTAAGCACAATGGTCAACTAAGCTCACACCACATAACAATTAATACTAGGAAGGTCAACCAACAACAATGTAAAGAACACTATAGAGAAATGCCCCTACTGCAACAGAGGCAGAATTAGTAAGCAAGCACAATGGTGGGTAAGGCACTAAGACCTATTATCAAAGAAGTAAGGTAATGCCTGTATTGGATAGCGACATAGAGTAAAAGTTAAAAATAAAACTGAAGTGGACTAAGTTAATTAGTCTGAGAAGAGTAGTTTCAGTAGTAGCTAAGTTAATTAAAGGTAGAGAGTATGGCCACATAATTAGCAAAAAGCAGCTAAACATCATCAGCGATTCAGCATTCATAACATTATCAACTGTACCAAAACTCTCAGGGTGTAAGTGACACTAAAATGTTCATGTAACTCAACTATATGACTTTTTATGGTATCATAGACAATGAAGCAAGGGACTGCTATGATGATTAAAAATTCAAGTGGCAAACTGTGTCCATTCACATTTGATGTGTACACAAATTAATAAATACTCCCTTGCTTTAATCATGGTTCAAGAAAGAATCTATGCAGCTTAGCATAGTATTGAAAGGAGAGTAAGCATAAATATCATCCTCTACATGAGAATGCTGAACAAGAAAAACGGGGGGAAGGAGGAATGAACCGACATTTACTTACCCACTCATGTATATATTTTAGTTTCACCAACTTCTCAACAAGAAATGCAGCAAGCGCAAAAACTGGAAGACAAAGACTGCAGAAATAATATAGAAAAAAGATACGGTGAAGATAGCCTCTTACGAATCCTCCCAAATTTCAATAAAAGGGTACAAGATACAATTACCAACACATTAACAGTGGCCAATCACTAAGTGACGTTGAACTAAACCAAAATCCTGCTTTGATCAACCACCCATACTGAATAATGACAGCGTTAGATATTAGAGACAAAAAAATTAAAGAATTCCAATTAAGATGTAGCAAGTACGTACTTAACTACATGAAAGAAAAAGAGAGAATATTTCTTAATGTATACGTTTGATATACATGCATCAATGATAACTAGAGACTTCAGCTAGCAAACATGTGATAATTCAATGCAGTGATATTTGCACGGGTAAAAAATGGCCCTTGTGCGAATTACACACCTTCATCAAATTCTCAATTATAAGTCTGCTATTTACAGCAACAAGCACCACTACACAAAGGTTGAACAGACCAGCATGGCTCTGCAAGAAGACAAGTAAATCATTATTGAAATGTGAAAACCAAGTTTTCCCCTTCCTTTAAACCAACATGTGGGGTTAAGGGAGTTCAAATTTAATATCACCAACTAATTATTGCTTTATCGAATCCAATATACTTGGCCTCGTTTTCTGAATCGGGTCAAATAAACATCACAAGAATGACAAACTATAACAGTTATTCTTATGATTCTTCAGTTCAAGCATAACAGTTACTTCAGTAAATTAATCACAACATAAATGTTACACTAATCTTCGTTCCTTATTAGAACAAATCAACTATGGAAGCAACTCAAGCAATAATTATGAATTCAACATCATATATTCCAGTAAGAAAAAATTTAAACTCGGATTTCAGGAAATCTAAAACTGTTCATGCAACGCCATGTAATCTAAAAGAAGTTCAAGTCCAACCTACCTGTTTAAAGATAGCGTCGGAGCTAAGAGGACTCTCCTTATTTTTGCGGTGAGCAGGCGCCGCTGCTCTGAACATGAATTTGGCGGCCATTGCGTCCGTTCCCTTGGCATTACTACTTTCTCCACCCTCCTTCACTTTGCCCTCCCTCTCCTCCTCATCCTCGTTGCCATAACTCAACTCCCTATCCTGCTTCCTGTCCTCGGATTCCGCAGCTCCGCCTCGGGAATTCCGAATCAAACTAGCGCCGTTTCTGTCACCTCTGATGTCATTGATTGCGCTCTCAGCCTCCGGGGAGCTGGAATCGGAGCCGGGGACAGGCGGAACGGAGAGCCTATGTCGAAGAGTGGCGTGCTGCGCGCCGCCATTCTCGGCGCCGGACGAAGTCGCGCCGACGATCTCGGGCGAGTCCATGATCGCCATTCGCGTGGAAAATTGAGGGAAAATTGAAGTCTAATTCAGAACTTCGCCGAGAAGAATTCGGTTCAAGAGAGATGAATTGAAAACACGGGTTTAAATTGAAAATAGAAATGCTGAGGGAAATTAATTAATCATGCATTATTTTTATTTGTAACTATGGCGGCGTATTTTAGCTTTAGCGGCGCGCGGTGGCATAGCCCAATCATTGCAGTAAGCCAATAACATTCATTTTGTATTTACAATATGCATTTTATTTATTTTTTCTAATTATGAAATTATAATATTGATTGGTAATTGTCTTTATCCATACAGATAATTGTCTTTATCTAAAGACAATTACCAACTAATGTAATTAACATTGATTGGTGATTGGTAATTGTATCTAAAGATTGGTAATTGTCTTTAGCTAAATAAAATAGTGAAATTTATATTCATTGATAAAAGGAATATATGAATAATTAAAAAGAGATTAAACCAAGGGGACTAAAGTAGAGTAGAATGCAAAATTCTCAAAATATTGGACATAAAAGGAATAATCTAAATATTAAAACCCCAAAATGAAAAAAATAGAATAACACGCCAACGAGAGTGGCGTTTTTCCCATTTATGGAAAAGATAACAAAATGGGTACATTTACGTAATTTTAAAGGCAAAGTAGCCTATAAACCCGATTTTTCCCCCCTACGTGCCCAGAGCACTTCAACCAAATCAGCCTGCAGTGTCGTATGTGATGTTTCCCTCCGCATATCGGTGAACCGTTGGATCAAGTATTCATTAGTACGTGGTACACCCATCTGCAGGGGGGCGATGACAATACCGTGACTTGTACTAGCACACTCTTCCGGTGCCCAGCGCTCTGCAGCATATCCTTCGTCTTCTGTAATCATATTGTGCAATATGATACATGCATACATGATGTCGACGACATCATTCTCGTGCCAAGCTCGTGTAGGGCACCGTAAAATGGCCCATCGCGCTTGGAGCTCGCCAAAAGCTTGCTCATCCTTCCTAGCACCCTCTTGTTTTCGCTCGAAATAGGATTGTCTCGCCCCAACCGGTTGTCAGATCGTCTTGACAAACACGAGCCAACGAGGATATATCCCATCGGCCAAATAGTATGACATGTTGTATTGCGTGCCGTTGGCCACGAATCAGACCTCCGGACCCTAACCCCGACACTCGTTGTTCGATCATGCAACACCAAAATACGCATGTCAGATTCGAAAACGGTAGTCAGCAACGGCTTCCAGGATCATCGTAGGGTGTCTCCCTTTGAATCCAGAAGTGAACTGCCCCTTCCAAGCCACCGGGCAGTTCCTCCACTCCCATTGCATGCAATCGATGCTGCCCAACATCCCTGGAAAATGGTGCACCCTACTGTGCATATCTATCAATCTCTGGCATTCATCGGCATTTGGCTTCCGTAGATACTCCGAACCGAAGATAGCCTGGATGCCCCTACAAAACTTTCTCAGCGCTTGTAGGGAAATCGTTTCACCCATCTGTATATTCGTCAAACATGTCAGCGGGCCCGGCATAGGCAAGCTGCCTAATTGCAGCGATACACTTCTGATACGTCGACAATCCGAGCCGGCCGCTGGCATCATGTCGGAGGGTGAAGCACCTGAACCGCCCAGCCAATGACGTCGATATATGGATGAATAGCCGTTGCGACATTCTGAATCGCCGACGGAAAATCTCTAGTGGATAACAGGGGTTATCGCCAAAGTAGTGTTCCATCAGCCGCTGGTTGGCCCCGGCATGATTACGGCGGATTGTCCACCGATGATGGATCGGCCGAGGCACCGCCGCTGCTGCTTCCTCGTCAGCTTCACGTTGCACCTCTTCAACCAGTTCATCGAACGCCCTATCGATCATTTCTTGATAATCATCGTCAGTATTAATTTTTTAAAGTAGAATTGAGATAAATTGAAAAGAGTGGAGATTAAAATGGGGTAAAAAAATTGAGAAAAATGGGTATATTTATAAGAAATAAGAAAAAAAAATCGAAACTTGGGCGGAGCTGCAGCTCTCGGCCGCCAAAATAGGGCGTCGCGGCTCGCGCCCAAGAATCTCGGCCAAGCCGACTGCTCAGCGCGCCCATGGGCGCACACCCGACCGCGGCTCTCGTTGTCCGTCACTATAGGGAGTTGCGGCCAGCCACCCCCTGCCCGGGAGCCACGACTCCCTTATTGTAGACACTCTTAGAGTTGTTGGCTTACAATATCTTCGAGAGGTAATAAAATACACTTCACTACCTCCATAATATATTGGAGAGCTAATAAAATACTACATCTGTCCACAAAAATAATATTAAATCGATTAGTTAATTTTTCTGTTTCAGTTAAATTATATTTCTGAAATTCAATAATAAAATAATAAAATATTGTAAAGCTCATTTTAAAAGTAATTGATGATAGGCAAAGAGCTCAAATACTTACTTATATAGTGGTTGCGATTGACGTGAAATATATATTAGTATTGTTTCCATTCGTCCCTTATTAATTGACATCATATGACTTGATACAAATTTTTAAAAATATAATTGAAAAGTAGCCCATCACTACCTCCTCACTCACCTTATCACAGCTATTGAACACAATTCCCTAGCTACTGGTGCACTTCATGTACCTCAGAATCCACTTAAGAGCATTCCAATGCTCTTTCCCAGGATCAACCATGTATCTGCTAGTAATTGAAATAGCATGAGCCAAGTCTAACCTTGTACAGATCATAGTGTACATAATGCTCCCAACCACACTAGCATAAGGAATAAACTCCATCTCCCGTGCTTCTTGCTTAGACTTAGGAGTCTGCTCCTTAGACAGCTTAAAACTATGTGAGAGGGGATTTGTAGCAGCTTTAGTATTATCCATGTTGAACCGCTTCAGAACTTTCTCAATATAGCCAGACTGAAGTAGCCATAGCCTTTTACAGTCTCTGTCTCTCTGAATATTAATGCCCAGGATCTTCCTTGCTTCACCCAGATCCTTCATTTCAAAGCTAGACTTCAAATCTTGCTTGAATTTATGTATCTCAGCCATAGATGGTCCAACAAGGAGCATATCATCTACATAACGCAATAGATAAGCAACCGGTGTACTGCCTTTTTTCTTTTTGTAAATGCAAACATCAAATTTTGACCTTATAAAGCCAATTTTCCTCATATGCTCATCAAACTTTCTATTCCACAGTCTAGGACTTTGCTTGAGCCCATAAATGCTCTTCTTCAACAAGCGAGCCTTGCTTTCTTCACCAATCTTCACATAACCCTTAGACTGGTCCATGAAGATTGTTTCCTCAAGATCACCATTGAGGAAAGCATTCTGTACATCAAGCTGCTGTAATTCCCAATTAAACTAATCACACAGCAAGCAAAATCCTAATAGAAGTGTACTTCACAACAGGAGCAAACACCTCACTAAAATCCACACCTTCTCGCTGTGTGAAGCCTCTAGCCACCAAACGAGCTTTGAATTTGATTCTATCTTTATCAGTGGTTTCAACCTTCTTTTTAAACACCCATTTGCAGCTTACTAATCTCCTTTCCTTCCCATCAGATTTTAGCTGAGATTTATCCACCAAAATCCAGGTTTTATTCTTGAGTAAAGACTCAATCACTTCATTCATAACTTTCACCACTTGTCTCTATCTTTACTTCTCATTGTTTCCTTATAAGTGAGAGGATCAGCAAGCTCTATGTTCTCAGCAGCACATAGAGCATAATAGACCACATCAGAGAATTTTTCAGGAGGCTTTGCATTTCTTCTTCCTCTATCTTTAGCAATTTGATATTCTCTGACTGTAGTTTTTGTACCGCCTCCACCTTGATTGGAAGCATCATCAATTTCTGGCTCAGATTCACTCTCTGAGTCACCAACTCCACCTACACTTTGGCTCAATCCTACTGACTCCACCTTGAAGAAGTCACTATCAGCTTCATCAGAGTTCTTACTTTCTCTTAAGTAAGGCATTTGATTCTCAACAAACACCACATCCCTACTGATGACCTTCTTCTTTACAGGCTCAGTAAATCAGAGCCTATATCCATCCCTTAACACTTTTTGATAGCCCAACACATGATACACTTTAGAGCTCTAGCTTCAATTTAATTTCTTAACGAATAACTCAAACAAGACCCTAGCCCAACTAGAAATCATCGCCTCGTTGGGATCTTATTGGTTCGGTCCAATAAGAATCCAAACCCATGTGTTCTTTTTAGGTCAAAAGTTGCCAGCCATATATAAACATTAGAGAAACGCACAACATTTATGATACTAATTATGTTGTACATTAATTTGTATTTATTACATTTATATCACGACAATAACAAAGTTCTTGATATTTACAATCAAGTTTTAAGTTGATCGAAAAATCTAAAATTCGGCCAAAGACACACACCCTTTATTTTTGTTATCTTGTCATCACCTTTTTATTATTAATAGTTCATTATCCATCTATATACTTTGCAACTTCATACCACTTATGTCACAAATACTTTTCGTGAGGTAAATATCGAAAATTACCCGACAACCATTAATAATAATTTGGATCTTAGAGTTAAAATTTTGCATTTGCCACAACATAGTAATCATAATTATGTTTTAAACCAAATCTTTATTTATTAGGTTGTTAACTCTATAAATCTATTTGTCATAAGTCATTATTTACTGCGGTCCTGGTTCATTTTTTAGGTCGTAGAGTGCTAACATTTCAAATCTTATTAATTAGGAGTACTCGATTCCAATTTTATGTATCTTTAAATTAATACTATAATTTACGGCTTACCACACCATGCTATCTATATATATGTGTAAGAGCAAGCTAATTAATCTCACTAAACGGACAAAGATCCATCTTCAAAAACAAAGATAAAGTGATCATAAAAATGTCTAGCATTATAATGAGCATGGCGATTCCCAACAAGCCAACAAAACTTGTTCATAACTTTGCCAATAAATATCCCAAAACGCAGATAGCTTCTTCACAAAAAGGCTGGAGGCAGTCTTGCTCCCTCAAACACACCGCCGATCAAACCTCCGATCAAATCCAATCTACACGGCGGTCGGGTAATTACAAGCCTACCCTTTGGGATTTCAATCGGATTCAGTCACTCACCAGTGTATACACGGTACGCATGTGCCCCCTCTGGCTTTTTTTAAGTATATACTCTCTCCGTTCCATATTAGTAGAGCCATTTTGGTACGTTCCATAGTAGTGAAAATCAACACATTTCTTCTCACTTACTTTTTCCTATCTCTTACTTTCTTCTTTGTCATACTTAATTATATTTTTATTTAATACATTATACACCTATTTCGTAATCTCCGTGCCGAAAAGAAAAGCCTCCACTACTATGAAACGGAAGGAGTATAAAATAACAAGAGATCAACTTAAATACCTAGCGAGTCATCAGGCGATTTAGGGATGGAAGCTCACTAGGGTTTAGTTGATCTCACAACCAGCCGTGATTAGGTTTTGGTTGGTCTCCACTTATCATGTATGCTGCAATGAAAGAAATATATTGTACCTAGCCCTCGTAAAATCTAACAAATCGTCATTCGTTTTAAACAGGAAGAGAAGTACGCCACCCGGGCTTCTGAGCTCGTTGAGCAATTGAAGAAGCAGCTGTGCCAAAAATCAAATTGGCTCAAGCAGTTGGAGTTGATCGATGACTTGCACAAACTAGGGGTTTCTTACCATTTCGACAACGAAATCAACCAAGTCTTGAATCGTATCTATATGGAGCAGAAATATTGCAACAATGAGGAGAGGGATCTGTACTCAACAGCTCTTGCTTTCAGACTCCTCAGACAAAATGGTTTTAGGGTTTCTCAAGGTGCTCAAATTGTTCCCTACATACTTTTTTTTCTTTATATAATTCCCTTTTTCTAATGGACTAATTAGTCAAACAAGGATTTCAAATAGAAAAAGACTAAAACGTTAACTGGCCCAACAATATATTTGGACCGAAACAGAAAAATGACCAACCCAACAGTATATTCAGGCTTCAAACATGTGAAATTTCTTTCAAACAATACTTAAGCCATAAAAATGATGGTTTCACAGACGTGTTTGATGGTTTCAAGAACGACGGCGGCGAGTTCAAAGAATGCCTAGGTGGTGATACAGAAGGAGTGTTGCAACTCTATGAAGCTTCTTTCCTTTTAACGGAAGGCGAAACAAGTCTTGAGCAAGCCAGATTATTTTCCAAAAATCTTCTGCAGAAAAAACTGGACGACGAAGAAGTATTGGATGAATTTCTCTCCTCGTTGGTGCGCCGTTCTCTAGAGCTTCCTCTTCACTGGAGCGTTCAAAGGCCGAACGCCAGATGGTTTGCCAACGCGTACTCGAAGAAATCACAGGCAAATCCCATCCTTGTTGAGCTTGCCAAATTGGATTTCAACATTGTTCAAGCAGCATACCAAGAGGAACTCAAAGAAATCTCGAGGTAATTACAAACTACTTAACATGCCTAATAATTGAAGATATACGACGATGATGAGTGTATGTCTGCGTAGATGGTGGAAGGAAACGGAAACTGAAAACCGAATACTCATCTATTAATATCTTAATATTATCCATAGCTGAAGTGAAAATGAGGAAAAAGTCCCCTAGGAAAAAAAGTAGAATATAATCACTTTACTCCATTTTCCATGGAAGAGAATAGAACACACAATTGATATAAAAATTTGAAACCAAAACTTATGTTTTGCATTGTTATGTGACTGTGTTTGATTGTTTCAAAAATGAGAACATAGATTTCATATCGAGTCTTGGCAACGATATGAGAGGACTACTACAACTCTATGAAGCATCATTCCTACTCACCAACGGTGAAGAAACCCTAGAGCTAGCCCACAAATTTTCCACCAAATATCTTCAGGGACTTGTTGATGGTGATGGTGATGACGATGACGATGAGGATAATATTTTAGAATCAGTGCGCCATGCTTTGGATATCTCGATTCACTGGAGGGTCCAAAGGCCGAATTCAAGATGGTTTATCGAAGCATATGGGAGACGACCCGAAAGTAATCCAGTAGTGCTAGAGCTTGCAAAATTGGCCTTCAACATCACTCAAGCAATGCATCAACAAGAACTCAAAGTCATATCCAGGTATATAGAAATGATCATGACTAATTCTAGGTCATTTTAGATCAGATAACAACAATATAGATGAGTTATTTACCTTAGCAAACGACTCCTAATAATACCATATGATATGTCTTATGTTAGAATTTATGAATGATTTACATGTATAGATGGTGGAATTGGAGACAAGGCTAAGTGAAAAGCCTCCATTTGCAAGAGATCGGATTGTGGAGTCTTACTTGTCGACCATTGATGTCCTCTCACAACCTCAATATGCTTATTCGAGGATCACGACCACAAAAGTTTGTATGTTAATTACAACAATCGATAATATATTTGATGTCTATGCTACCATGGAAGAACTACAACTCTTTCATGATACTATTCAAAGGTGAGCTACACATGACATTTAGGACATCCACAATGCAGAACATTATCTCATCACTTCACTCTAGCGGAATATTTCTTATTCAACACATGATTTTTGCATTTTTGGTTTATGAGTTGAGTGGGGAGAGAATAAAGTATGAGCGGAAATAAAGTACAGATAATAATGTTTCCAAGTTAGGAAATACTGAGTGAGACATCCAAAAAAAGGGAAAACGTGTCTCTTAGTATTTACGTAACTTTATGTGTACCATTATTACTTTTCTTCTCTTTGTCAAATTGCAATTTCTATCGATCATTTATGAACCTATGTATGTAGTGAAAAATGTAACATGTCACCCTTATTAATCACTCATATTTTTTTATAGATGGGATCTTGAAGCAATGGAACAACTTCCAAACTATATGCAAATATGTTTTCTCATACTCAACAACTTCATCAATGAGATGGCATACGATGTTCTCATAGAACAAGACATTCTCAGCATTCCACAATTAAGAAAATCAGTAATGCTTCTGTTCTTTCCCTAATAAAAAAAATGTCATAATTTTATTTTATTTTCATTTTTTACAGTGGCAAGATTTATGTAAATCACTTATACAAGAGGCGCAGTGGCAGGCCGCAGGGTACACACCAACAATAAACGAATATATGGATAATGGGTCGATTTCAAGCTCGGTTCCTGTAATACTATCACACACATTTTTTCTCACCACAAATCCAATAGAGAAGGAAACAGTTAAGAGCTTGTACGAATATCACGACCTAGTTCGGTGTTCATCAATGATTTTGAGGCTTACAAATGACCTTGCAACATCACCGGTTCGTAAATAAAATTTGTACTAGTATATATTTATGATCGATTATGATCAAATGAAAACCACATGAATGGTTCATATTTTGTACATTAAATGAATAATGACTATAAATTATTGATCTGAAAATTAGGGTAAGATACACATTTGATAGTCATACTTGAATAGTTATGATAATTGTATTTATTTAATTTTATTTTGAATTGTTTTTAGTATGGGATGGAAAGAGGTGATGTGTCGGAATCGGTTCAATGCTACACGAAGGAATCCGGAGCTTCGGTTGAAGAGGCTCGAGAGTATGTGAAGTTGATGATATGGGAGACTTGGAAAGAAATGAATGAAGAAAGAGTTAGAGATTGTGGATTTTCAAAAAAATTATAAAATGTGCAATTGATCTTGGTAGAGTCGCACATTATATATACCGAATTGGAGATGGTGTTGGAATTCAGAATAGTCATATCAAGGATCGTATTTCAAGTTTGTTTTTTGAACCTATTGTTTGAAATTATGTAATAAAAACAGCTCTTGTAAGAAATTAATCTAAGTTTAATGGAATAATTTGCACTATTTGGTATTATGGCCCATATGTATCGGCCCAATACTAACTAAGCCCACCCAAACCTATTTGAAATTTTAAAATGGTACCGTGTAGAGAGTTTGGAACTGAAATTAAGTATCAAATCCAAATTAACATGGTACCAAACATTGTAATTGAAACGGGAAATTTCATTTTCAAATCCAAACTTTCAATATTATGGTACCAAACACATTCATTATGCATAATTATATTTTCTTTTTAGATACGAGGATTTCATAAAACTTTGATACTACTATTTGATAGGAGATTGAAAACACAACATGAAATTACGGAAGCTATATTTATTTTATTATTTACACTAGAGGGTGAAATTGATTTACTGCTTGTTGCCTAGCCTGCCTTTAATAAATATAGAGTACATTAATTTGTGGCTGGTACCCTTCCTCTTATGTAACACAACAGTGCGTAATTCATCAAGGACCAAAACATGTCTTCAAGTTAAATACTTAATTATGTTCATTAACTCAAGCCAGATTATATTTAATAATGGTAGCTGTTAATGAACAAGTCTAGGATTAGACATGAGAGAAATACACAATCAATATGATACTAATGTCATGTATTGTATAGTATTTAATTATATCACGACTTTTGTCCGAATTTTAGATTTTCCATTCAACTTAAAATTTGGTAGTAAATAACACGAACTCTTGTTAGGCTGCGTTTGGAACACAGAATTCAATCCCAAATCCTATGTTTGGTAAAATGAAGTAATTAATATGAAATTGAATTTGAAGAATTTATGCATACACACTATATACAAAATACACTCACGCTCACATTGCACAAAATACACACACTACACACATTTCACACACTACACGCACTACACACACTACACACATTTCACACACTACACAAATTACACACACTTCACACACTACACGCATTTCATACACTTCACGCACTACACATACCACACACATTTCACACATTTCATGCACTACACGCATTTCACACACTTCACGCACTACACACATTCTACACAAACATTGCACACTCTACACACATGCTACACATAAAATAAACATACTACATGCACTATACACAAAGTATACATACTACATACAAAACCACACTACACACATTTTACACAAAATACACACATTATATATAAAATAACACAATATACACACACTATTCACAAACTGAAATTTCAAATTTGGTTCAGTTTTTTAGGTTTTTGGTTAATCTAGTTTAAACTTTTTGAAAATTTTATTTTTTTGAGTTGGTTCGGTTCGGATCGAAAAAATCTAAAAACAATAAAAATCTGCTTGAAATGCGTGTAGTGTGTGAAATGTGTGTAAAGTGTGTAGTGTGTGTAGTGTGTGTAGTGTATGAAATGTGTGTAGTGTGTGAAATGTGTGTAGTGTGTGTAGTGTGTGAAATGTGTGTAGACTAATTATCTACTTTCACTTCTTATCATACATGATAAGTAGACCCCACATTTTACTTGCATTTTATTATAAAATTAATAATACATAGTATATAAAAGTGAGACTTATATGTCACTAATTTTTTCAATCCAATTTTCTTTAAATTTCTTAAAACTGCCAGAATCAAAGTGAACAACTATCATAGGAGGAAGATAATTTTTAATTTGACATTTCAATCTTAATTTAGTCACACTAGTTTTAAAGTTACTCAATTTAATTTACAATTATTTAAAATTCCAACGAAATTTAGTTTCAGATCCAAGATGGTACCGAATATTATAGATGAAACTGAAAATACGATTTTCAAATGCAAACTTCCAATTTTATTGGACCAACCTCAATCAATATGTAGTTAATAATTTTTTTTTGATACTTGAATTTCATAAAACTTGATGTACTATTTGATAGGAGATTGAAACAATAACTTACGGAAGCATAAATGAAAGACTTTAGATAAATAAAAATAATATAATCTCCGTCCCACATAGTGGCGGATCCAGAATTTTTAATTTGGAGGTACGATAAATTTTCATAGTGATTTGAAGTTTCAAAATTTGATGAATCTTTTATCTTCTTTCTAATAGTAGTTTTTTTTATAATTATATTATTTTTTATTTAAAATCTTTATCGTATGTCAAAGTGAATTACTTCTTGGTATTACTACATTCTACTCCTTTTTAAAATATATTTTCTTACATATACTTAAATGTATCGGGAATTGAAAACAGTGTCTATTGTTCTAAACAAATAAAGAGATTAAATTATAAAAGCTGCTAACTGAAAAGTTAAGAAATTAAATTTATTTTATGATAATTAAAATAATTGTGAAATGAAAATAAATTGAATTGTTTTAGAAGAAGATTAAAAAAATGGTTTACAAGTAAAAATGAAATATATTAGATGTTGAAGGGATAAAAAAACGTACTACTATACCCGGAAATGAAAAAAGATTTAGAATTTGATATGAGGAGAGATAAATTACGAAGTGAAAAAATGATTTGGACTCCACAAATGCTCAAAATCCACCGAAAAAAAATTAAGAAAGACAGAGTAAATATTAAATGAAACTAAATGATTTCGCTGGGCAAGGATCTATCCCGCGCCACTGCCATGGCTAGAGAGCTTCCTACCACTGCGCCACTTGCTATGATATGTTTTTGGGGTACATTCGTACCCCTTTGTTCTCACGTGATCCGCTACTGGTCCCACAATAAAGGTCATATTTTGTCATATTAGTATGTCCCACAATAATAGTCATCATTTTATTTTTACCATTAATGGTAAGTATGCCCCATGTTCCAGTAACTTATTTCATTTATATTCTATTATATAACCTATATAAAAAATAGACATTATATCTCACTAATTTTTTTATTTCACTATTCTTTATATTTCTTAAAATTCGTGCTCACCCTAAATGTTCTATTAAGAAACAACTCATATTATCCCTAAATGTTCTATTAAGAAACAACTCATATTATTCCTATATTTATTTTACTAGTAGTATTATTTACACTAGAGTATGAAATTGATTTATAGACTGTTACCTTTAATACATACATTAATTTATAGACTGCTACCTTTAATATATACATTAATTTGTGTCTGGTAGGCTTCCTCTTATGTAATACTCCAGTATTTCACGATGTGACAAAAATGTGTTAAAATTAAATAATAGCCTGTTAATAAAAAAGTATAGGATTAGACTATAGTGAAAATATAGGATGACAATACACTCCTATAAATATAAGGTTGGCAAATCGGGTAGTTATCGGGTCAACACAATATCAACCTAACTCAATAAGGTTCAAAATCACTAGTTTCTTATCGGGTCACTGGGTTATCTTGTTATGCAAAAAAATGTCAGTCTTTCCGTTAATGATAGTAAGTTACTTTAGCTTAACACGACACAATAACGATCAGAACAAGATATTACATGAATAAAACCTGATATTACACGATAAAATATTATATTACACAATTAAGACCTATCATACCATGATTAACATTTTTTCATGAATTAAAACTAAATAATAAAATGAAAGTTTGATACTCCCTCCGCCCCTAAAAAATAAACAACATTTAAAATGACACGGGTTTTAATGCACAATTAATAAAATAAGAGAGAGATAAAAAGAAAAAGTGATTGAAGTATTGTTATTGGAGAATGTGACCCACCTCATTAGAGAGAGAAAAATTTCATTAAATAGTATTGGTCAATTTTTAAGGGATATCCTAAAATGGAAAATGTAGTCTATTTTTAAAGGATGAATGAAGTATTTTTTATTATAAATATAATTATATAATAATTTAATTTCTTAACGAATAACTCAAAGAAGACCCTAGCCCAATTAGAAATCATCGCCTCATCGGGGTCTTATTGGTTCGGTCCAATAAGGACCCAAACCCAAAATTGTGTGTTCTTTTTAGGTCAAAAGTTGACAGCCATATATAAACATTAGAGAAACGCACAACATTTCTGATACTAATTACTATGTTGTACATTTATTTGTATTTAATACATTTATATCACGACAATAACAAAGTTCTTGATATTTACAATCAAGTTTTAAGTTGATTGAAAAATCTAAAATTCGGCCAAAGACACACATCCTTTATTTTTGTTATCTTTTCATCACCTTTTTATTATTTGTCGTTCATTATCCATCTATGCAACTTCATACCACTTATGTCACAAATACTTTTCGTGAGGTAAATATCGAAAATTACCCGACAACCATTAATAATAATTTGGATCTTAGAGTTAAAATTTTGCATTTGCCACAACATAGTAATCATAATTATGTTTTAAACCAAATCTTTATTTATTAGGTTGTTAACTCTATAAATCTATTTGTCATAAGTCATTATTTACTGCGGTCCTGGTTCATTTTTTAGGTCGTAGAGTGCTAACATTTCAAATCTTATTAATTAGGAGTACTCGATTCCAATTTTATGTATCTTTAAATTAATACTATAATTTACGGCTTACCACACCATGCTATCTATATATATGTGTAAGAGCAAGCTAATTAATCTCACTAAACGGACAAAGATCCATCTTCAAAAACAAAGATAAAGTGATCATAAAAATGTCTAGCATTATAATGAGCATGGCGATTCCCAACAAGCCAACAAAACTTGTTCATAACTTTGCCAATAAATATCCCAAAACGCAGATAGCTTCTTCACAAAAAGGCTGGAGGCAGTCTTGCTCCCTCAAACACACCGCCGATCAAACCTCCGATCAAATCCAATCTACACGGCGGTCGGGTAATTACAAGCCTACCCTTTGGGATTTCAATCGGATTCAGTCACTCACCAGTGTATACACGGTACGCATGTGCCCCCTCTGGCTTTTTTTAAGTATATACTCTCTCCGTTCCATATTAGTAGAGCCATTTTGGTACGTTCCATAATAGTGAAAATCAACACATTTCTTCTCACTTACTTTTTCCTGTCTCTTACTTTCTTCTCTGTCATACTTAATTATATTTTTATTTAATACATTATACACCTATTTCGTAATCTCCGTGCCGGAAAGAAAAGCCTCCACTACTATGAAACGGAAGGAGTATAAAATAACAAGAGATCAACTTAAATACCTAGCGAGTCATCAGGCGATTTAGGGATGGAAGCTCACTAGGGTTTAGTTGATCTCACAACCAGCCGTGATTAGGTTTTGGCTGGTCTCCACTTATCATGTATGCTGCAATGAAAGAAATATATTGTACCTAGCCCTCGTAAAATCTAACAAATCGTCATTCGTTTAAACAGGAAGAGAAGTACGCCACCCGGGCTTCTGAGCTCGTTGAGCAATTGAAGAAGCAGCTGTGCCAAGAATCAAATTGGCTCAAGCAGTTGGAGTTGATCGATGACTTGCACAAACTAGGGGTTTCTTACCATTTCGACAACGAAATCAACCAAGTCTTGAATCGTATCTATATGGAGCAGAAATATTGCAACAATGAGGAGAGGGATCTGTACTCAACAGCTCTTGCTTTCAGACTCCTCAGACAAAATGGTTTTAGGGTTTCTCAAGGTGCTCAAATTGTTCCCTACATACTTTTTTTTCTTTATATAATTCCCTTTTTCTAATGGACTAATTAGTCAAACAAGGATTTCAAATAGAAAAAGACTAAAACGTTAACTGGCTCAACAATATATTTGGACCGAAACAGAAAAATGACCAACCCAACAGTATATTCAGGCTTCAAACATGTGAAATTTCTTTCAAACAATACTTAAGCCATAAAAATGATGGTTTCACAGACGTGTTTGATGGTTTCAAGAACGACGGCGGCGAGTTCAAAGAATGCCTAGGTGGTGATACAGAAGGAGTGTTGCAACTCTATGAAGCTTCTTTCCTTTTAACGGAAGGCGAAACAAGTCTTGAGCAAGCCAGATTATTTTCCAAAAATCTTCTGCAGAAAAAACTGGACGACGAAGAAGTATTGGATGAATTTCTCTCCTCGTTGGTGCGCCGTTCTCTAGAGCTTCCTCTTCACTGGAGCGTTCAAAGGCCGAACGCCAGATGGTTTGCCAACGCGTACTCGAAGAAATCACAGGCAAATCCCATCCTTGTTGAGCTTGCCAAATTGGATTTCAACATTGTTCAAGCAGCATACCAAGAGGAACTCAAAGAAATCTCGAGGTAATTACAAACTACTTAACATGCCTAATAATTGAAGATATACGACGATGATGAGTGTATGTCTGCGTAGATGGTGGAAGGAAACGGAGCTAGCAGAAAAACTTCCGTTTGCAAGAGATAGGGTGCTTGAGAACTACATATGGAACATAGGCTTGCTGTTCAAGCCTCAATATGGATATGCAAGAATCATGACAACAAAGCTTTTCATTTTGATAACAGTAATTGATGATGTATTTGATGTCTATGCCACCTTGGAAGAAACACAACTTTTCAAGAACGCCACTCAAAGGTGGGCCCAAGAACACACACATACATATTTGACTCTGTCCCACTTAAAGTGACATGTTTCCTAAAGTGGAAACATCGCTCTTTACTTTATTTTCTATTAACTTAATTTACAAAGCAACACTGCATAATATCACGTTTGTTCTAAACCAGAAATGCTCCACTTTAAGTGGGACAGATGGAGTATATTTAAAATGGCACGAAGGTTGTGTAGTAATCGAAGTGTTTTGTCAGATGGGATGATGAAGCGGTAGATCAACTCCCATACTACATGCAGATTTGTTATATGGCGTTGGACAGTTTCATCAATGACATGGCATACCATATTCTTAAGGAAAAGGGCGTTTTCGTCATTCAAGATTTAAGAAAAACGGTTATGCTTCTATAGCTCCTTTAAACTATGGCAAGGTTTGGGAAAATTATGGTCAATCC
The DNA here is from genome assembly GCF_004379255.2 of Salvia splendens. Classification (NCBI taxonomy): domain Eukaryota; kingdom Viridiplantae; phylum Streptophyta; class Magnoliopsida; order Lamiales; family Lamiaceae; genus Salvia; species Salvia splendens. The sequence goes on along the minus strand of NC_056042.1, from coordinate 33,471,803 downwards.
TTAAGGTTTGAAACGGATATTATATCCACAACCCTGCAAACACTGGTAAAATCGATGCTGATGTGCAGGTCCATGTAGGCAATTTCGAACGTCACATCAGCATCCATTTTACCTGAATATGTAGTAGTGGGACATATCATGAAAATTGAAACTTCTTGATTTAATTTTTTCATTTTCAAGTCTTATGGTACTGACTAGAATTCGATCAAATTCAAAAAAACAAAAAAAATTAATTGTGTTTTGCAGTGGGGAGATTTGTGTGCAGCATACGCAAAAGAGGCAGAGTGGTACCACACTGGGTATAAACCAACAATGGAGGAATACATCAACGTTGCTTGGGTTTCGATATCAGCACACACCATTTTAACTCATGTATTTTATCTCATTTCAAATCCAATCGAAAAGGAGGCTGCTGAGAGCTTGCGTAACTATCATGACATCGCTCGTCACTCAGCAATGGTTCTACGCCTTGCAGATGATCTTGGAACATCACCGGTTCGTACAAAAAACCTTGCTAAGATATGCACATATCTCATCATATTCACAACTGATCTTGTTTTGGGTTTGAACTTGATTTTAGTATGAGATGCAAAGAGGTGATGTGCCAAAAGCAGTGGAGTGCTACATGAATGAGACGGGAGCTTCGAGAGAGGAGGCTCGCGAACATGTGATGCGTATGATAAGAGAAATATGGATGAAGACGAATGAAGAGAGATTTAGGGAATCTCCATTTTCAGATGATTTTATTAGAAGTGCAGCTGATCTTGGAAGACAAGCACAGTATATGTACCAACATGGCGATGGCCATGGGATTAGTAATCCGGAGATGAAGGAGCGTATTTTAGGTTTGATATTTCAACCTATTGTTTAGGCATCCATGATTCTGTCATTGGAGAGATGCTTGGCTAACACACAATGAATAAAGCCGAATAGTTACAGAAAAGACACATCATACAGGAAATACATCCAACAGTTTATGTGCCTAAGAAATTTATGACAATTACTATAACAAATTCGTTTCAGCGTTTCCACAAACACCTTATGTGCATAATACACGACCGCGTTCTTTAAAAGAGATCATTCTTTTTGTTATATCGTCGACCGTAATACATATACCTCTTTCAAATTTTCATACTAATAATATTCAAAACCAAAATTAATATGCAAAAATTAGACTAGTCAAGATATCATACTCCCTCCGTCCCGGATAATTCGTCTCACTTTGACCGGGCATGAGTTTTAAGAAATGTAATGAAAAGTGAGTTGAAAAAATTAGTGGAAGGTGAGTCCTATTTTTATATATTAGTTTTATAGTAAAATGTGAGTAGGAATGAGTTAGTGGAATATGTGGTCCATTATCAAATATGGTAAAAGTGAAATAGGACAAATTATGTGGGACAGACCGAAATGGAAAAATGGGACAAATTATCCGGGACAGAGGGAGTACAATTTACCTTGGAGTATCTGATTTTGCTAGAATAGTTTTAATTTTAGTACTCTAATTTATATCTGAAATTTTAAATTATTAGAAATTAAAAATTACTAGTAGTAATTATTTTACCATAAAAATACACATCCAATAATTAAAGAAAACAAAAGTCGTCATACAAAAATGCCTTTTGCCTTGAGCAAAACGCGAGGGTGAGGGAGACAGGGGAATGGGAGACGACACGGTGAAGAACGAAGCGATGGAGATTATGGGTATGTGTCAGTTGCTTCCTCGCCTCGTCGTCTTCGATCTCGATTACACTCTCTGGCCTTTCTACTGGTACTTCACCTGCCTTTCTTCCCAATCTTCTCTGCAATTTCTACTTGATATTTCTCAGCATCTGCAAATAGGAAATTTTTACATTCACTGGCTTTTTATCTATGGATGATGAATCACACCGTCGTTGCTGCTTTTTCCTATTCCTTTTTGTTCTGTAATTTCAATAACCACAGTTTAATAAATTGGAACAAATACAAGATAATTGGGACCAGAAATGCCAAGCATCAGTATCGAGTTGTTTGAGCTGAAAAATGGAATTTTTCGATTTGACGACAAAATTTCTGTGACTTTGAGTTATTGTTGGGTAGCTGCTAAAAACAGGGAAGAAATCATGTTACATATTTTAATGTTCAGAAGAATTTCATAGTTTCCCCCAATTCCATTAGGGTTTTGGGTTTTGGGTTTTGGGCCATATTTGGGAACAAATACACATTGATTGTGTATCATATTCTAGTATTGTTTTATCATATTCTAGTGGTCCCTGTATTATTTTAATCTCAATGTTCTTTAGAGTGGAAAACGTGTTCTTTAGGGTGTGCTGAATACGCTTCCCTCGATCTTTATTTTCAGTGAATGTCGCTCCAAACGGGATATGCCGAGGCTGTATCCTCATGCCAAGGGCATTCTCTATGCCCTCAAGGATAAAGGTGTTAAGATGGCAATCGCCTCAAGATCGCCAACTCCTGATATAGCCAACACTTTTCTTGAAAAATTGGGAATAAAATCAATGTTTGTAGCTCAGGTAACCACATCATAGTGTTTGCCTCTCTACATTTACAAATTCATTTTTTATCTGAATTGCACGCTGTTAGAGTAATGTAGCGATAGAAGAGTATAAGAGCAGTTGAATAAATATGCTTTGTTTCTATAATACTACAAAAGTGACTGTTAAAATAAAATGTGTGGGTGATGCTATTTTGTTTCTTTCCATCTCTGTGTGTATGCATTTCTTGGTGAAGGTGAGAACAAAACTCGATGTTTTCCTACCATTTCTTGTTGAATATACCCGCTCCTGTAATACTTCCTATAGTGTTTTAAGTCCATATATTGGACTTGTTCACTTATTTTCTAGCTTTTCATATTTCATCGTCCATGGCCTTATTTTAATAACGGTTATAAGCATGGGATGTTAACTTGAGAAATCTCGAATAATCTGGAAATAACAATTTCTTGGCAAGCCTAAGTTATGTCAAGTTTCTACTTTCTACTGTATAACTTATGGGAAGATTTTCCCCTGAGTAACACTCACATTAGGAGTGCAGAACAGGATTTTTAATGTAAAAAGGTGACTAAGCGATAAATATTTTTCCATCCTTGATATTTTAACAACATTCCTCATACCTCATGAAAGATGAACGGTGTAAACTTATTCTGTCGAAAGAATAAAATCGTCCATAACCGACTTTCATTAGGTCCGTTCAGGTTAGAGACCAGATTTGGTGCTAGTTTCAAAATTCAAGAGGATATTGTTATTGAGTCAAGATACTTCTAGATCGTTGAGATTTTAAATAAATGCTCATAAATTATGTGTTTAGTTTCCACTGTTTCAAATCCTTTTTATCTTTTGCAGGAAATATTTTCTAGTTGGACTCACAAGACTGATCATTTTCAAAGAATCAATCGCAGGACCAACATTCCATACACTGAAATGCTCTTTTTTGACGATGAGGATCGCAATATAGATGCAGTAAGACTTCTTTTCTTGTTATTTCTTTGCAAAGCTTAGATATTACTACAGCTACTTCTTTACTGGGGTACTTTAATTTTGATATATGTCACGGCCAGGTATCTAATATGGGTGTTACAAGCATCTTGGTTGGCAACGGCGTGAACCTGGGCGCTCTGAGACAGGGTCTGTCAAAGTTTTCACAGAACCAGTCGCCTTCGGAAAGAAGCAAGCGTGGTTCACGAAACCTCTCGAAAAAATCGAGCACGTCAGAAACAGAGGAGCAATAAAATTCTCTATCCATTAAGGGAACATGAAGACAAACCGTTATGTATTCGTGTAAAATTCTCAATCCATTGAAAGGCCTTGAAGATTAACCCCAAATTTGAGGTTATCATTTGTTTGATATGCCTCCAAACCGTTTTGTATTCATGTGTACATGTTAAATAAATGTATTTTCAGATATATGGAAACTTGCAATCATTTAAAATAGTTGAAATTTATTGTAAAGTTACATATATTCGTTACGCACTGAAATAAGTGCAAGGTATCGGTTGTATGGGCAATAGATATGGGTTTATAGATCTTTTCACTTGATAGACTAGTTGTTTCAGATGAATTTCGTGTCAGGTGAGCAACCACCTTGGAATGGTGACCCATGGAGTGATGGTCGGATAGGACTAGCCATGACCAACGAGGACATTCACCCTTAAAGAGAGTTGAATGTTACTGACCGAAACCAGTTCCAAGTATGAGACTTGTTCCACATTGGTTGTATGAGAAACAAATGGGACTTGATATCGGTTATACGGGCAATAGATATGAGGCTATAGACGAATAGATTATCTCACCTGATAGACTAGTTTCTACGGATAAGTTTTCAAGTTTTGTGGCCAACTCAGAGTCATGGTCTGGTCGTGAGTCTCGTGACCAACGAGAACATTGACTCTGATGGAGAGTTCACGGATTGAAAGTTAGAGACGTGTCCCACATTTTGGTTTTATAAGCAATATTCCATTTAAAAGCACACATTTACACACTAACATTATCTTTTTCAATATGACACAGTCTTACATTCTACAAAAGAAATTGACTGTGTTATAAACGAGGAATAATTTTACATTCTATATAGAGAGAGAACTCACATTTAGCTCTGTCAGTGGAGCTCTTTCACTCAAACACACTTGACCAGATTTTCTTGAGAGTAACAAACTATTGACGAGTTCATCACGTCCACCGTCTTCCTCGTAAAGGGGAGATGATTTCATCAATTTTGCATCTTCCGTGCACAACGATCCAATTAGCTGACACATGCTTTCAAGCTGTGCAAGCAAATTCTCCCTGTTATTTTCCTCTTTTGTTCGACCATCAAGCAAAGCTTGTTTATGGGACAAGAGCTCCTCAAGTAGATTCTCAAAGCACCTCGTTTCATTCTCTAATTGACCTCTGAGCTCTTCCAATCCCTTCGTTTCTCCAGGCTGTTGGGCTACTTGCGCTGAGCTCTCCATGTCGGCAATCACCCAGTTTTTCTCTTCAACCTCTAAGGTTTTCTGATCCTCTGATTCCGTAAAGGCTTCATCAAGCATATACTCCTTCCCTTCAAGAGATACCCGAAGTTGTTGCGTTTTCTCTTCTTTTTCAGAAGATATCATCCCATCATTTTCCTTTCTGAGAGTGTCATTTGTCACTTCTCTTTCAGCCAACTTGTTCCTTAACAGTGCAATCTTGTTCTGAAGATTCTTGACATAGCTATCCTTCTCTTGATTGAGATTTTCAGCAGCCTTCGATTCTGCTAAAATTATCGACTTTAACATGGAAATCTGTTGCTCCAAGCTACCAATTTTGTCATCTTTCTCAATCATGGAGACTACAAGGCAGGTCTTCTCTTGCTCGTGTGCTTGCTGATTCGTTTCCAAACTTAATTTCAGAATTTCTACCTCTGTTTCTGACGTCTGCAACATGAGCTTCAGCATTTCTGTGTTTTCTAGTTCAAGCAATGACTTTGAGGCACAACCCCAGGCATCCAAAGTACTTAGCAATTCAGAGATTTCATGAAGAAGTGATGATTTCTCCTTATGCCACTCTGACTCACGCTCGTTGAACAAAGCCTGAAGCTTTTTGTATGCTTCTTCAAGGTGTGAGAACTGCTCGTTTCTCCATCTCAACTGATCTTGGCAAACTCTATTTTCCTCCTCCAGTTTGAGTATGTATTCATCTCTCTCCTTCAGATCCACCGATGCATTATTCTTCGTTTCAGAGTCCAGCTGTTGTTTAACTGATAAGAGCCTTTTGAGTCCAGATATTTCCTCAGAACTTGAAGCAGTCTTCTTCTCTAAATCATGAATTCTTGCAAATGCTTCATCTAATAACAAGACTAAATCCCCGTTTTCACCCTCCAATTTTTGAAATTTCACATCACACTCGGCTTCAAGCTTCCCGTTGGCAGAACTAATCTGATCTAAAAGCAAGTCCTTCTGATCTACACTGGATTGCAGTTTCCCATACAGCTTTCTAAGCTCAAAAATATCCTCAGACATGGCACGCAGTTTCCCAACCTCCGAAATTCCTAGTTGGTTTTTGGTTGATTTCTCAAGGCAGGCTTTTCTCAAACCATCCGACAACTCAGTTTCCATCTCTCTTTCGTTTCTGAGCCTTTTCCCATCATCCAGCTGAATGTTAACTCTGTCCATTTCCAATTTCCTTCCGGATAAGAGCTGAAGCAAACTTTTCAAGTTGAAATTCGATTAGCAGAGCTAGAACGGGGCGAACACTATTCAGGACTGACCAATGTACATGTCTGAAACAAGAAAATCCATATCTCAGCTGTTGAAATAGTAAAGGGCTTTAAAAAAGTTCTTAACACATCTTAAAATAGTAGCGCTAAGCAAACTCTAACAAGCAAAAGCCTCTTAACAGTTCTAACTTCATACTTCACAAGCTCAAGATCTCAAAACTAAGAATATCAGGTTCCTTTAAATCTTCAATTTGGCAAATATAATTCCTCAACAAACAGATTCAATTGAAATGTCTATCAACATAATCTAAGTGAAGTTTTCTGCAAAGAATCAACCACTTCTGCCTCACCCTAAAAACTTCAATATGCCACCAAAATGTTAAATTAAACGCTTATTAAGCGTCGAAAATCCCCAATTTCAAAACCCTACAAACTAAAATTAGGGATATTGAAGATAACATAAATAACTCGAAGACGTAATATAGTATAATGCATCATTACAAAAGAAGAATCAGCACAGACATACACTTAAAGAGCTCAATAGATTTTCCATAGAAATTCAAAGAATTAATCACCTTCACTTTGGCCGATGAGGAAGTGAAGGAAATGTAGCCGCGAAACTGAAGAGAAATACGGGTTTGAATTTTGGCTTTATTATTTGGTGTCTCGTCAATGGGTTTTCTCTATTTTGTTAGTATTATTTTTAATATTGTTTTCACACTGATTGGTCATCACTTTTCTTATTCACGGTATAGTATTTCATACTACTCCATCCATAATTCATAGTACTAATATTTTATTTTGCAAAATCCTATACTACATCAAATTTTTATGAAACTTAATCATTTAAATGAAATTTTTAATAAAAGAGCTTGAAAAAGAAAATCAAACATAATTATGCTATAATTACCTGATACATGTAAAACTTTGCCAAATAATTAGTTGACATAGTATAAAAATTAAAAAGAACAATAGAACAAAAGATACAAAAAGGAAATGAATACATCCATATATATATATATATATATATAAATATATATGGGTGTGTTAAGGTCCTTCGCAGCTTTTGAGTCCAATCTTCAGTCAGATCACAACCCTTGGATCCTTGAATTGGATGGTTGTGATGATCTGCATTATTACACTATAATGATGCATTATTAGTCGGTGTGCATTATTCAACTGAAAATCTGCATTATTACACTATAATGGTGCATTATTAGTCGGTGTGCATTATTCAACTGAAAATCTGCATTATTAAATGACACGTGGCATCAATCTAACCGTCGGACGACAAAATCGTGGGGTTGAGATTAAAAAGAACAATAGGACAAAAGATACAAAAAAGAAATGAATACATCCATATATATAGAGAGTTGTGATCATATGATAACCCATAAATATCGTAATAACCCTATAACCAAATCTGAACCACACATATTTTCTAATCTTGTGGTTGAGATTCAAACTTAGATTTACTTCATAAAAAAACGCGGGGTAAATATGTCATTTCCCTCATTTAATTTCTGAATTTCGCCAAATATCACGTAAAATGATAAAATGATATATGTTAGGTTTATTGCATAGAATGATAGTTTTGTCGGATAGAATGATACTCTGAGTTGATAAAATGATACTTTTGACTGATAAAATGATAAAATGATATATGTTAGGTTTATTGCATAGAATGATAGTTTTGTCGGATAGAATGATACTCTGAGTTGATAAAATGATACTTTTGACTGATAAAATGATAAAATGATATATGTTAGGTTTATTGCATAGAATGATAGTTTTGTCGGATAGAATGATACTCTGAGTTGATAAAATGATACTTTTGACTGATAAAATGATAAAATGGTATATGTTAGGTTTATTGCATAGAATGATAGTTTTGCCGGATAGAATGATACTCTGAGTTGATAAAATGATACTTTTGACTGATAAAATGATATATGTTAGGTTTATTGCATAGAATGATAGTTTTGCCGGATAGAATGATACTCTGAGTTGATAAAATGATACATGTTAGGTTTATTGCATAGAATGATAGTTTTGCCGGATAGAATGATACTTTTGACTGATAAAATGATACTTTTGACTGAAAAAATGATATATGTTAGGTTGATTGCATAGAATGATAGTTTTGCCGGATAGAATGATACCCTGGGTTGATAAAATGATACTTTTGACTGATAAAATGATATATGTTAGGTTTATTGCATAAAATGATAGTTTTGCCGGATAGAATGATACTCTGAGTTGATAAAATGATACTTTTGACTGATAAAATGATATATGTTAGGTTTATTGTATAGAATGATAGTTTTGCCGGATAGAATGATACTCTGAGTTGATAAAATGATATATGTTAGGTTTATTGCATAGAATGATACTTTTGCCGGATAGAATGATACTCTGAGTTGATAAAATGATACTTTTGACTGATAAAATGATAACTGACAAGAATTTATTATGCATCCACACGATTATGCAGAATGTCAAAACACAATTCAATTTACTCTATCCATGTTGAATCTAGTCCACAACCAATCCACATCAATATAAAAGACTCGGACGCCATATACATACATACGTGTAACTGAACCTCATACATCTGTATATCATGGGAAATAAGATTTTACGTATTTAAATGAGCGAAATTTGGATACGTAAATTTTATCATGAGCGAAATTCAGAAATTAAATGAGCGAAATGACATATTTACCCTCTGCGCCTTTTTTATGAAGGAAAGCTAAATTTGAATCTAGACCACATGATTTTAAAAATGTGTGGTCCAGATTTAGTTATAGGGTTATTACGGAAATTGGGGTTATCATATATATGTATATATATCTTTTTATAGATTATCAAATTTTCAATCGGATCAACTTTATTCTTAGTGTACTATTTTTCATTCTAAAAGTATAAAATTATTATAATTTCTCAATGGAAATTAAAATCTAATAGACACTAACATGACAAACGAGTTTAGTATTCTGTAATGCATTTCAATAATCAATTGTATCACGCCAATATCCTGATTGTTGGAAATTTTTTATGAGGACCCATAAGTGAAATGAGGGATGATAAATATTTCCACGGTATGTGCATTTTTTAGTCCGTCCCAAAAGAATATGCATTTTCTAATTATGAAAATTCTTTTCTCTCTAATAAATCTTCCTTCTCCTGCAAGATTCAGACGTAAATATGGACTAATAATAGTCATCTTCTATACACAGGTATATTAGAATGATTTTTCCTTACGTAATTAGGAAAATTTTAGAGGGATTTATTTTGTTATATTTTAGAAAGATTTATGTTGCTTTTGATAAAAGGCGATTCACCGATCCGATCTCATTATGGGGTGAATCATTAAGTCTAATTTTAACATGCTTTCGGTCTTTTGGAAATATAATAGTAGTTTAAAATATGGGATTCCTTTCTTCGCTTACATTACTCATTTACAATTATATACTGCAAAGTAAAAATAAATAAATAAAATGTTTGTCCATAAATTAGTTGACTTAATATACAATTTATAATATTTACATAAATCTAAAATAGTAAAAGTGACGAGTAATAGGAGATGGAGGTAGTAAGAGCATCATTAATGCAACAGGCCGGACCGCAAATCGCGAGTCCCGGCCCGAGACGCGCGTTGGACGGGAGGAAGTTCCGGCCCAGGCCGGTCCCGGGGCCGCAGTTGCGGCCTGGGGAAGGTCCCGGGGTCCGGCCTGGCGGGCGATGGAGCTTCCGGTTGGAGGGGGTTCGGGCCGCTACTGTTCACCAATTTCTGAATTTTTATGCATTTGGAAGAGGAAGAAGAGGGAGGGGGAGAGGAAGAGGAAGAAGATGGAGAGGGAGAGGGGCGAGATTTTTTGCATTTTTTTAATTTTTTTCATTTTTTTGCCTTTTTTTAATATTCTAATTTTTTATATATATTTTTAGTTTATAATTTATTATTTTTGTATTAAAAATAAATTTCTCGTGTTATAATTGCTCAACGTATTCTATTTTACGAGTAAAATAAGTTGGAGTTGTGAATAGTGTCATTTATTAGTTGCGGCCCGGATTGGGGCCTGCAGGGTTAGAGCAGTTGTGGCTCGGGACTCAAATTTAAGGGAATGAGGACGTAGAGGGGACTTAGGGCCCGAATCCGGGACGGGTTAATGATATCCTAATAATCATTAAGCCACTTGATTTGAAAATCTAACAGATCCTACTAATTTCACATGTGTCAACCTATTGTTAAACACACTGTAGTCTGTATATAATGTGAGGTCATTTCATATAAAGTGATTTTTTAAACACAAAATATAGTACTTTATCCGTAACTTAGAAATAAAAATTCTTTGCATTTTAGTCGGTTTTCTAAAAATAAAAACTTTTTACTTTAGGATATTTCTTTCTTTCTGATGAGATGAGATTTATTTTCCACTAATACACTTTTCTTTTTATTTCTCTCTTTCTTTAATAATTTTGCATTAAAACTCACATCTTTTCAAAAGTTCTTATTTTCAGGGACGGAAGGAGTATTATCGTCCCCAATTAAAAGTCTTATTTGCTTATCCCACAAGTTTTACCAAGTTGATTGAGTGTGTTAATGACTAGAATCACTGATTGAATGGATTGTAAATCTCTTTTTAGAATAATTTTATAATGGAACGAATAAATGCAACGCGAATCCAATTTATCAAAAATAGAATGGGACATTTGTGTCATGGACAACTTAAAATGAAAAAATGAGACGTTTAGTAATGGACGGCAGACTAAGTATTTATTAGTGTCAAACAAACATCAAGCCTGGCCCAAACTCAGAAATCATGTTATGAAATGATTCCTTGTGAAATCAATCTTCAGACCTCTCAAAAACAAAGAATTGCTGAGGAAAGCTAATACAAAGAGCCAACACATAAGTGGCTAACTGTATAACGAGATTCAATCAATAAAAAAACTACTCTCTTTAAGCCTCAATCTGTTTTAGCTTTAATTTTAAACAGCAGGGCCAGTGTAGTTAGATCCAGGCTGACCAGCACGGCGTTTCTCTAGCCACGTTCGAGCTCTGAGTCAAGCTTCGCCAGGGACCAACAATGCCTCAAGTTCTTCTCGACGCTGCTCAAGCTCCTGCAATCGTTCGTTTGTGCTACATTGTTAATCCTCACAAAGAGCATGGTACAAACAAAACTCAACAAGGGAGATGGAGTAAGGTACTGTTGATATGAACTCTGCTTCAGTAAAAACGTCGGCTCAAAGCAGTAAAATTCAGTTTCGAGCTTCCTTTACCATATAATGAGGGTTTAACACATGATAAGGGTAATTCCTACTTCCTTTTCAAGAGTAGCAGCAACATGAACATCGTTACAGTATCGGTCAAGGGCCAGCCAGCAAGAGATAATGAAGCAATTTTCTCGAGATATCCAGCATGTTCGATAGCCAAACAAGAGCTTAATATATATACTGCGGAGAGAGATTACCCCAAGATCCTTTATTGCTTGCTCCCTCGAGACTTCTTTTTTCTGGCGAGCACGTTTCACCATGCCAATGCAGAACATTCCCTAAAGAAGCAATGAAAGTTCACTCTATGTTAGAGCTTCATGTACCTAAATTAACTGTAGAACTCTGAATCGACAGGCCACATTCTATGTTGAGAAGAAAAAGCTCATGGGGGAAAAGACGGAGATATTTACTGCTTAAAATAATAGGCGATTGTAAACTTACTGATATAAAGTAAACCACACCACAAGCAAGAAGTATGTAGCTAGAAATGCTCTGAAGGAGAAAAAGCTCTTCGCGATCTTTTAAGTACTCGGGGTAAGCTCGGGTCATCACTGCAACACTGGAGAAAATAGATGAGCACAAGGCACAAATGCAACGACGTAAAGCAGCTCGTGAATGTATGGACTGAGCTGGAATCTGGCTTGTGAGGGCAATCTTCAGATTTCATGCTTAGTCACTATCCGATGAAGAGACAGTGACACTTTAGGTGATTTTGGGTGTCCTAGAAACCTAAATGTGGAAGATGAATGCAACCAACATGGCTAGGTACGAGTAATCTAACACTAGACACGAGGACAGCTAAGTAGGAGTTTAATCAAATGAGTCGCTCAGAAAATAATGTAAATAGCAAGAGTCGGACTTACAAGATTTGCAGCATCCCTCTGCCTGCCCAATATTCCAGAACCTGCAACATGTTGGACACTTAATACAGAAACATATGGATTTTAACGCAACGTATAACATCTAAAGTGTTTTCCACATACACCAAGAACAAGGCATTACGAACTTTCTGAGACAAAGACTACTCTCTACCAGCAGATCACACTAAATTCATTTCTGCGCCGCTATGTTATGATCAAAGCACAATCTAAAACCTCCAAATCAACACTGTCACCACTCTCTACCACATCTCTTCATATGTACTTTCCCTAAACCATTGCATCATACAATCAAGCATTTTTCAAGTAATATTGTGGGGATTTTCCCTATGATTCTTCAATTTGGAGCTTGAGCTAATGAACATGCTAAAATCTGAGTTTAAGATAACTAGATTCGAAAACCATCTTAAGTTCCCCAATTTGCCTCAATCAGAAAGCATTCAACAGCAAAATTGCTATAAAAAACATCAATTACACACAGAGTGATGAATCGGCGAATTTTTGATGGTGATGAATGCTCGTAAAAATAAAGGAAGATCAACACACAGAGATTTACGTGGTTCGATTTACTGAGGTAAATCTACGTCCACGGGAAGAAAAGAGGGCAGAGTTGTATTGCTTGATCTGTTTTCTACAGCTAACAATACAGACTTGCTATTTGCTATTTTCTCTCTAGAGAGCTTAACAGAAGTTAACAGAAGAGGATTATCTATCTGACCTAGGTTCTATTTATACATTGAACCAAGATCGTGGCATGCAGCATTTATTAGGTAGTGGATGTCGTGGAGGTCGTGGCGACCTTGCATGGGTCCACTATCCTGCATGAGTTAATGACTGCTTGACACCACTAAATAGATCGTCGGTGTAGCGGAGGTGGAAATCTTGCATGAGTCCACTATTTCCTAGTTCGGTCGAATACTGAGACCGGACTGCTGAATTATTGCCGAGCAGCTTTTGCCGATCTGAGAGTAGAGCTTGATGCCGACCAGAGAGCAGAGTTTGATTGGTTGGCTTTTACCGTGCTGTAGGCTGGGGCCGAACTCTGTGGTTGTGCCGAACTGAACTCTTGAGTCATGCCGGACTGATACTCTTTAGCCATGCCGAACTGATACTCTTTCTTGGGCTTTACTGCTGTTGGGCTTGTTTAGTATTTGCTTAGTACGTACTCCATCACTACCCCCCCCCGAAAAGTGAAGTGAATCACTTCGGCATTCTGGATCAAGGTACGGGGTAAGTTGATGTTTGTCCTCGGTCTGATGAAGTGAACTCTTCTTTGACCGGACTTGGTTTGTGTCCTAATTTGGCGAGTTTTATCGCTCGGATCGAACTTTCCGTTGTCCTAATTTGGGGATCGGACTTTCCCTTGTCCTAATTCGGCGAGTTTTATCGCGTGGATCGGACTTTCCCTAGTCCTAATTCAGGCAAGTTTTATCGCGAGAATCAGACTTTTGTTGCAGTTCGTTTCAGACGAAGTGCTTGATTCTTAAGCTGAATTGTGGTCTTGTATCCTCTTTAGAAGCTTGGACTTCACAATCGTTGGCTTATTGCAGCTCGTTTCAGACGAACTGCTTGTTTAAGCTGAATTGTGGTCTTGTATCTTCTGTAGAAGCTTTGACTCACAATCGTTGGCTTGTATATGTTCTAAGAAGGGGATCAGCCTTCGAAGAACAAGATACCTCAGTAACATTTGTAAGAGACGACACACACAGAGACAGACAAAACACACAGACAAAACGCACAGAGACAAATAAAGACCAAGCAAACAAAATAAAGCACATTGAGCAAACAGGACTCAAGACTGACTGACCGGACTGTCTCTTACAAATGGAACTTTTTGAGGTTGGAAATGTGCCATGTTCGGGGTACCTGTTCTCCTGACATGTGAGCCAATTTGTAAGACCCTTTGCCGAGGACTTCTGACACCCGATACGGACCTTCCCATGTGGGTTCGAGCTTGCCCAGCTTTTCTGCTCGGCTTACTTCGTTGTTTCTCAGGACGAGATCTCCCACTTGAAATTGCAGCTTCTTCACCCTTTGGTTGTAATATCGGGCTACTTGCTCCTTGTACTTGGCTGCTTTTATGCATGCCAATTCTCTTCTTTCTTCGGCAAGATCTAGCTCGGCTCTCAGTCCGTCGTCATTCATTTCTGAGGAGAAATTTAGAGTTCGGGGACTGGGTACGCCGATCTCCACCGGAATTACGGCTTCAGTGCCGTATACAAGGCTGTACGGAGTTTCACCGTTGGAGGTTGTGGGTGTAGTTCGGTAGGACCATAGGACTTGAGGGAGATTTTCTACCCATTGTCCTTTGGCTTGTTCTAACCGAGCTTTTAACCCTTTCACCAGGATACGATTTGTTACCTCCGTTTGTCCGTTTGCTTGTGGATGATAGACTGAAGTGAACCGCTGTTGAATATTCAGCTCTTGGCACCAATTCTTGAACGTCTTGTCGGTGAACTGAGTCCCGTTATCCGAGATGAGGATGTGGGGTATGCCAAATCGGCACACTATGTTCTTCCAGACGAAGTCCAATGCCTTTGAGCTCGTTATCGCAGCTAATGGTTCAGCTTCCACCCACTTCGTGAAGTAGTCCACGGCAACGATTAGGACTTTCATTTGCCGAGGAGCTTGAGGAAGTGGTCCCACTATGTCTATGCCCCATTGCATGAAAGGCCAAGGGCTTTGCATAGTGGATAGATCGGTCTGCGGCATCCTTGGGATATTTGCATGGATTTGGCACTTCGGGCATGTCTTGACGAGCTGCACTGCTTCTTGTACCAAGGTTGGCCAGTAATATCCCCATCTTAGAACTTTTTTAGCTAAAGCTCTAGCTCCGATGTGGCTGCCGCACGATCCTTCATGAACTTCTCTGAGGATGTAGTCCGTCTCTTCAGGTCCTACGCACCGCAATAACGGCTGGAGGTAAGACTTTCTAAAGAGGACTCCTTCATGAAGTTCGTACCGGAGTGCTCGGCACGTGATCTTCCGAGCTTCTCTCTTATCCTCGGGCAATTGTCCTTGATCCAGATACTGCAAGATTGGCGTCATCCAGTTCGGCGAGCTGGACACTGAATGTACCTCGGCTTCATCAATGCTTCGATGCATTAATTCTTCCGCCTTTGAGCTCGGATCTGAGGCCAACTTACTTAAGGTATCTGCTCGGCTATTTTCCGCCCTGGGAACGCGGATTATCCGAAAATAGGAGAAACTTCGGCTGATGCTTTGCGCTTTGTCCAAATACTTCTTCATTCTCTCGTCACGGGCTTCACTTGTACCCAACATGTGATTTACTATGACTTGTGAATCACAATGGACTTTGAGAGATTTGACGAGCAGACTTTGCGCTAACTGGAGTCCGGCAAGGAGGGCTTCGTACTCGGCTTCATTATTAGTAGTGGGGAATAGGAACCGAAGTGAGTAGGTTACCTCGTGTCCGTCGGGAGCGATGAGTAAAATACCAGCTCCACTTCCCATCTTGTTTGAAGCTCCATCTACGAATCCGCTCCAGCAGTCTGGCGGCTCTACTTCGGATTCCAAGGGCTGTGCTAGTTCGGCATTGGCAGACTTTTTCTGTTCGGCAATGACAGGGATTGCTTGATCGAACTTGGCTTCTGTAAGAAAATCTGCCAAGGCTTGTCCCTTGATGGCTTTCCGAGGTAGGTACTCGATTGAGTGTTCTCCCAGCTCTATGGCCCATTTGGCGATTCTGCCTGATGCTTCTGGCTTGGTCAAAACTTGCCGAAGAGGCAGATCGGTTAAGACGCATACCTTGTGAGCATAGAAGTATGGCCGCAGTCTCCTTGCTGCATTTACCAACGCCAGAGCAATTTTTTCCAGAGGTTGATACCTTGTTTCTGGACCTCTTAATGCTCGGCTTGTAAAGTAGATGGGAAACTGCTTTAGGCCTTCTTCTCGTACAAGCACCGCGCTGATGGTTTGATCTGATGCCGCTAAGTATAAGAATATTACTTCGGCTTCGGTTGGAGCAGAGAGAATAGGAAGCTCGGCTAGATAACTTTTGAGCTCGTCAAAGGCCTTTTTCTGCTCGGCTCCCCACTCGAACTTGGGTGCCTTTTTCAACACCTTGAAGAACGGCAGTTGCTTTTCGGCTGCTTGGGAAAGGAATCGATTCAGTGCGGCTAGACATCCGGTTAGCCTTTGCACGTCATGTATGGACTTCGGCATTGCCATGTGCTGAACAACTTGAACTTTTGAGGGATTTGCCTTGAGTCCGTCCTTTGAAACCCAACAACCCAGAAACTTTCCCGAATCTACCAAAAAGGTACACTTTTGGGGATTAAGTTTGAGGTTGGCTTTCTTGAGCACGTTGAGAGTGGACTTGAGGTTGTGCTCGTACTCCGAAGTGCTTTTGCTTTTGACGACTATATCGTCAACATACACTTCGACCTCCTTTCCAATCAGGTGCCGAAAAAGCTTGTCTACCATCCTTTGATAAGTGGCTCCGGCATTCTTTAAACCGAATGGCATCTTTTTATAAGCGAAAATGCCGAAATCGGTAATGAAAGCTGTTTTCGGAGCGTCACTCTCATCCATCAATACTTGGTGATATCCTTTGTATAAATCAAGAAAACAGAAAATTTCGAAGCCGATCAAAGCTTCTACTTTTTTATCTATATTCGGAAGGGGATAGCAATCTTTAGGACAGTGCTTGTTTAGATCGGTAAAATCTATGCACATCCGCCATCCTCCTTCTTTTTTCTTGATCATCACAGGATTGGCCACCCAGGAAGGATATTTCACCTCGAATAGTACATCCGCTTTTAGTAATTGGCGGACTTCGTCATGGATGACTTGGCTTCTTTCTGCCGCAAAGAGTCTTTGCTTCTGTTTTACTGGCCGGATTGAAGGATCAATATTTAACCGATGAGTGATTACCTCGGGGGGCACTCCGGTCATGTCCAACGGAGACCATGCAAAGACATCTTTGTACTCCTTGAGGAGCTGAATGGTCTTTTCCCGGAGTAGAGGCGTTCCTGCGAAGCCGACCTTGACCGTTCTGGATGGATCATCTTCGTATAACTGAACGGTCATTGAGTTCGGCTCTGAAGTGACTTCGGTCATCTCGCTTGCCTCTAACTCCGGTTGCTGTGATTGCTATGCTTGATGGTGCCGAACTGATTGCTCGACACTTTTAAGCGCAATCTGCAGACATTCTTTTGCTCTCTTTTGATCACCTCGGATGACCGTTATCCCACCTTTAGTGGGGATCTTGATGGTGAGGTGATAAGTAGAGCAAACGGCCCGAACTGTGTTGAGCCAGTCTCTCCCCAGGATGATGTTGTACGGAGACCGAGCTTTTACCACAAAGAACTCGATCATCGTATTGGAACTTGTAGGCGCCTTTCCCACCGTGATCGGAAGGCTGATAATACCTTCAGGGCGGGTGTCCTCCTGGGCGAAACTTTTCAGAGGAAGTGGAGCCGGACTGAGCCGAGCTGGATCCACTTCCATTTTATCGAAACATTCTTTAAAAAGAATGCTGACTGACGCTCCTGTATCCACAAATACTCTGTGGATCAGTTTGTTTGCCACTCCGGCTTGAATGACAATAGCGTCTTGGTGAGGAGAGATGGCTGGGACGGGATCGGCATCTGAAAATGTAATCACTTCGTCTTTCTTCAGCCTTTTATGTGTTGGCTCCTCTTGATTGGAACCTCTGCGTTCTGCTTTTAGGGACGACTTAGTCTTCCCGGCAGGGAGAGCATCAATAGTCAGGATTACTCCATCGTATTGCGGCTCGTCGTCGTCTTCGGGATCCTCATGCCTTTTCGGATCCTGAGGATTGCAGTTCGCACCTCTCTGCCTTTTGTTCTTTTTCGGCTGCTTGCTTTGATATTTTTTTAACGTTCCTGTTTTCACAAGAACATCAATACCTGCAGCCAAATCTCGGCACTCCTCGGTATCGTGTCCGTGGGCTTGATGGAAGGAGCAATATTGATCCTGGGGTCGCCGCGCGGCCGATTTCGTCATCCGCCTTGGTTTTTCGAACATATCGGAATGTAGTTCGAAAATTTCCGCTCTTGACTTGTTTAAGGGTACGAACTGAGCGGGCGGCTTCTCAGGATTGAGACGTGGTCCCAATCTGCCTTGTACCGGTGCCCTTTGAATTCTTTCAAAAGGAGTTCGGCGAGGAAGCCTCTGATCGCTATGATCGGGCTTCTTTTCGTCTCCTCGGGATGAGCTGTCTAAAGACCGTTTTCGACGGTCTGCCTCATCCGCACGGGAAAACTGGTCCGCAATGTCCCACATTTCTTGAGCTGTTTGCGGACCGCACTCCACGAGCTTTCTGTAGAGAGCTCCGGGCAGGATTCCATTTTGGAATGCCGAAATGACAAGTAGATCATTGAGATTATCTACTTGTAGGCATTCCTTATGGAATCTCGTCAAGAAATCGCTGATCTTTTCGTCGCGACCTTGACGTATAGAAAGCAGCTGAGCCGAAGTGATCCGGGCTTCCGCTTTCTGAAAGAACCTCCTGTGGAAAGCATCCATTAGATCTCGGTAGGATCTAATGCTGCCTTGAGGAAGGCTGTCGAACCACCTTCTGGCGTTCCCGATGAGCAGCTCGGGGAACAGCTTGCACATATGGACCTCATTGAGACCCTGGTTCGCCATATTATATTGATAGCGTCCCAAGAAGTCATGAGGATCCTCTAGCCCGTCATAAGTCATTGACGGTGTCCGGTAGTTCCGCGGCAAAGGAGTTCGGGTGATGTCGTCCGAGAACGGAGTCTTTAATGCTCCGTACATGGCGAACCCGACATCTCTTCGGTACGGAGGAGATGGAGTTCTCCTGTGGTTCCGGTACCGAGGAGGAACAGGAACATGTCGGGGTTGAGGATTCTTTCTCCTGGAAGACACGTCACTACTGCGGTAGTGACTTTCATGTCTGGATGAGGAGGGAGAATCCGCCGTTGTCTTCTCCGGCTGTTGGCTCTTCTGCAGGAAGGTTAAGAACTCCTCCTGCTTCTCGGCCAAGAACAGCTTGACAGCTTTATTTAAATCGGGCTGCTGGGAAGACTCGGTGCGATGACTCCTGGAGTGGCTTGTTCCTTCTTCGTGAGAACCGGAGGTAGATGTCTCCCGAGGCCGTTTTTCAGACCTGCGAGCTGGACTAGCTTCCTCACGGTTATTGCGAACGGTATTATGGGTGTTATGTGATCTGGTATGCATTTTTTTGGGGTGGAAAAAGGGTCAAAAATTCGCTTTATCACAAATTTGGTTCTCTGTTTCCCACAGACGGCGCCAGTGATGAATCGGCGAATTTTTGATGGTGATGAATGCTCGTAAAAATAAAGGAAGATCAACACACAGAGATTTACGTGGTTCGATTTACTGAGGTAAATCTACGTCCACGGGAAGAAAAGAGGGCAGAGTTGTATTGCTTGATCTGTTTTCTACAGCTAACAATACAGACTTGCTATTTGCTATTTTCTCTCTAGAGAGCTTAACAGAAGTTAACAGAAGAGGATTATCTATCTGACCTAGGTTCTATTTATACATTGAACCAAGATCGTGGCATGCAGCATTTATTAGGTAGTGGATGTCGTGGAGGTCGTGGCGACCTTGCATGGGTCCACTATCCTGCATGAGTTAATGACTGCTTGACACCACTAAATAGATCGTCGGTGTAGCGGAGGTGGAAATCTTGCATGAGTCCACTATTTCCTAGTTCGGTCGAATACTGAGACCGGACTGCTGAATTATTGCCGAGCAGCTTTTGCCGATCTGAGAGTAGAGCTTGATGCCGACCAGAGAGCAGAGTTTGATTGGTTGGCTTTTACCGTGCTGTAGGCTGGGGCCGAACTCTGTGGTTGTGCCGAACTGAACTCTTGAGTCATGCCGGACTGATACTCTTTAGCCATGCCGAACTGATACTCTTTCTTGGGCTTTACTGCTGTTGGGCTTGTTTAGTATTTGCTTAGTACGTACTCCATCACAGAGCAACCTAGAATTTATGTTCAATTCCCTCAGCAGTGGAAAACAAACATCAATTACACACACATTACACGCCAATTACAGAAAAAAGGCGAAGGAGATAGAGAGAACCTTGGAGAATTTCATGATGAATTCCCACTCAGTCTCAGCGACCACCACAAACGAGGCAATGACTACCGTGTAACACCGGAATATCCCATCGAAAATCTGCACTAGGTCAAACGAATTCAAAATGAGCCGAACAAACACAGTCGCTTCGAACAATTTTTTTTTTATTACATCAGATCCGTTGCTGAAAGAGTGGACGGCGGAGAGGATGTTGACGGCGATGCAGAGAACGGCGGCCAGAGCAGTGATGACGCTGAAGCATCGGCAGGTGATCAGGAACGGATCGGGCCTCGAACGGGCCCGGGCGGTGGGGGTGGGCGGATCGGGCTCCCGCGAACTCTGCGCCTCCATTTTCAGATTGTGAAATGAGAAGTCTGCAAATGCAATTGCTACCGTTATTATAGTTACTACTCCTCACCCCCCTAATATATTATACTGTATCTCACTTTCACTCATGCACATATTTTCAGAAATGTAAAATAAAATGTGAAAAAAAGTTTGGAATGTTAATATATCAATATTAATAATATATAAATAAAATGATTTTTTTTTATCAAATATGAGGTCTATTATCTAAAATAATAAAAATTAAATGAAATACAGATTAAAATTGAAATCCGTGAAACTGTGACACATAACCAAAAATTGAGATACAAAATGGAAAATTAGGTTAACAATTTGGTTAATAATTTTATATTTTTAATTTAATGATGTTGATTAACAAGCTGAATATAATTAATACCTAAAATTAATTTGTTTAGCTAACAAGCTTCACCAAATGTGCTGGAACGAACTGTTTTCGACGCCAGAGCTAATAAAAATTAGTTATGAATGACTAATATTAGCAAGGCAGAAAGAAATTAGTAGGATTCAATTAACTTATTAAGTACTATAATGAAAATCAAAGTGCATATTATAAAGGCCAAAATCAGTCCATAATTGTGACTAAAAAATGAGTTTTAGTTTATCCACAGCACGTGACGTTATCAGCAATTTCCGTAACAAATCTCCAATTGAATGCATTGAATCAAAGAATGAGAATCCTCACATTATTAAATTTCAAACACACAAACCAGTTCCGTTTCCTTCATCTCCACTGTGATCTCACACGAAAGAGCAACCGAAAATGGAGGCCAAAATCACTGCAGAAAACGGCAAAACTGCAATCGGAAAAGACGGTTCCGTCGCCGGCTTCGATTCCCTGCACCGCCTCCTCCAATCTTCCCTTCCTCCCCACCTTTTCCAGGTCAGATCAACACCATAACTTATTAGTATTTTTGTCTGATTGCAATTCCCTCCGATTTTGAGTAATATGATGATGAACTCTTCGATGGATGCTGTTCGTTGCGATAGGAAGCTAGCCGATTGCTTATTGGGCTAAACTGTGGAAAAACGCTTGATTCTGTTGCTCTTCCCGACCCTGCCAAATCTCTTTCTGTAAACCATGATTTTGATCTTCAGGTATGTGTGCGTAGTGCGTTTCCTTAATTTTCTGGTGATTTCAACCTTGAAGAAGTAGTTTTTACAGTTTTCATTCAATTTGTGTTCATAGCAATTCATCCTACTATTCGAATCACACAATCTGTTTGCTGAAATGATGGTCTGTCAATCATATGAATCAAAAATACTTGATGGCCTTTAAATTTAGTGGCAAAAACTTGTGTGCATATTCCACCCTAATTATATCCAGTTTAGGGTTCATCATCAATCCCCGAGGAGTAAAAATTTGATGGTCGAGAGTAGTCTAGACACACTGCCATGTGGCGTGTCTGGCCAAACATGATTGCATAAATCATCAGAAATCTTCGGAGAGAGAGGAAAAGGAAGAGAGAAGAGATTAATGCAATTGTGGTTGGCCAACACACCCATGTCTGGTCCATCAAATGCTTACTCGCAGCGAGGCGTTTTTAATCCCCGGTTGGTGTTTACTAATCGCGGATAAGATTTAATTAGGATGGCTGCCCATGTATGTGCCTTCTAAATTAGTTATATTGGAAACATGGAGTGATGTCTCACTTGATTGGCTGCTAAAAAAGCATATGTTATTGAGATGCTATTGTTTTTCTTGTACATCTTGTCAACAGATGTGTGTGAAATATTGATGGAGTTATCATGGAAAGTATGAGTTTTTGCATTTGTCTCACTGTAATTGTAATACCAGTTGGTTGCTCTCTATTTCCTCATGTATGTCTTACATATTAAGATAGTTGTCTTCCTAAAATACACAGGCATTTTCGTTTCGTGCTGATAAGGAGTCATTGAGAGAACCCCGCAGTGTGAGGGTGGGTCTGATTCAGAATTCTATAGCTCTTCCAACTACAGAACCGCTCCTTGATCAGAAACGAGGCATCTTTGAGAAATTGACACCGATCATTGAAGCCGCGGGCGCTTCTGGAGTCAACATACTATGTTTGCAGGTATTTTGTCTATAAACATTCAACAAACCTCTGCAGACTAACTTTGGACCCATCAATGCAGGAGGCATGGACGATGCCATTTGCATTCTGCACTCGCGAGAAGAAATGGTGTGAGTTTGCAGAGCCGGTAGATGGAGAGTCGACAAAATTTCTTCAGGAGTTTGCTCGGAGGTACAACATGGTTATAGTGAGCCCTATTCTTGAACGGGACGTGAACCACGGGGAGACACTTTGGAACACTGCTGTGATAATTGGAAATCATGGCAACATAATCGGGAAGCACAGAAAGGTGAAATGATGCATCTATGTAATTTTTTCACACGAACATGTCTCTGAAAGTAATCATTGCAGAATCATATACCTAGAGTTGGGGACTTCAACGAAAGCACGTACTATATGGAAGGGAACACCGGGCATCCTGTGTTTGAGACGGCTTATGGAAAGATTGCTGTCAATATATGTTATGGAAGGCATCATCCTCTTAACTGGTTAGCTTTCGGCTTAAATGGTGCTGAGATAGTTTTTAACCCATCAGCAACTGTGGGTGAACTCAGCGAACCAATGTGGCCCATTGAGGTACCCTTGTCACCACCCTCTTCCTGTTTACTAGTACTTTGTTTGTAATAATCGGACGTTTAATGTTGCAGGCACGTAATGCAGCCATAGCGAATAGTTACTTTGTGTGTTCGATCAATCGTGTTGGGACTGAACATTTCCCAAATCCATTCACCTCAGGGGATGGGAAGCCACAGCATGCAGATTTCGGGCATTTCTATGGTTCCAGCTATGTATCAGCGCCCGATTCCTCGTGCACGGCATCTCTGTCCCGGTACAGGGATGGCTTGCTGATATCGGACATGGATCTTAACCTCTGCCGGCAACTAAAGGACAAGTGGGGATTCCGCATGACTGCCCGGTACGAGATCTATGCAGATTTGCTTGCTCATTACGTGAAGCCCGATTTTGAACCCCAGGTCATTGCTGATCCACTGTTGCATAAGAAAGCAGTTTAATGAGATGTGGAAGAAACTAGGAATTGGCTTTTGTTGCATTTGTAATGTGCCTTCGCCATAAACGTTGCAAGCTTCTTTACAAGGTTGTGTTTGTGATTAGTTTTGACTTAGACGTCAAAGCTGTGTTGTGTGGTATATTTTGAGACTTTGCAAACCGTTTTTTATGGAATAAAAGTAATAACAAATTCTTATAAAATTTATAATCCTAATTTTGGTGTGATAAACTCTTGATAATAGGTAATGGTCCAGAGTCCCATTTTTTTGTATGTCACTCATAAATACTAAATAATTTTAATATAATTTATTAGTATAAAAATTTAGTAACACATTAAAGTAAATATTTATTTCAAGCAATTGAAGTTTCAAAAATATATACTCGAAATAAAGAATAATAAAAAGAAATAGTATGTAAAATTTCAAAATAATAGTATTTAAATAGGACATAAATAGACCACGAAATTAATAGTATTATTCTACAAATAAAATAGTATTCGTGACGTTGATTAAATTCTATCAAAAGTACAATTCATAAATATATGAATTTATTCTTAAACAAATCGGAAAAAATCTAACTGAAAATTGAGAACCTCTATTGCTATATTGGTACCCAATTCCAACGTCAGCATCAAATTCTATCATCCTTATCCTTCTTCTTCGTTTTCCTTCTGCACTCTCTCTCTCTCAATTCACAGTAGTAACAACAACACGGTGTTCAATTTCGTATTGCTTCGTCAATTTCGACAGCAAGGGTGTAAATTTCTGTGTCTGTTGATCGATTACTTTTTTCTGTGCTGTGCGAGGTGTTCAAAAATGGCGTCGATATGCCCGCCGACGTTCCCGTCGCCGCGCACGGATCCTATTCATCGTGATTTGAACTTTTTTCATTCGAGATTGAACTCCTCCACGCTCAGGAAAAAATTGCAATCGGGAGTTTCTCTGTCTAGGGTTCCTGAATCCCCTTTCTGCTGCCGTTGCAACGATAGGGGAAGTGGCGGCGGTGATGGCTCCGATTCAGGCGCTGAGGACGCGTGGTGGTGGGACTTTGGTATTCAGGAGACTTTTAGGAATGCGATTAAGCGTTTTGATGATTACTTGAGTTCGTTGAGGGATCAAAGGGCGGATGGGACGGTGGTTGTGGCGGAGAAGTGGGGGGATGGAGAGGAGGAGTGGGATTGGGAGAGGTGGAGGAAACATTTTGTCGAGGTTGATGAGCAGGAGAGCATTGTGTCGATTTTGAAGGTATTTTATATTCATTTGTTCTTGTTCAGTTCTGGAAATAAGCTGCTGGAAGCTTTTTTACAGTTGAATTTTGATTTTTACAATGCAAGTGTTTTTAGGTTGTGTATTCTTAAGGATGATATATATGTAAAAATATCATTCATCGAATTGAAGAATTTAGCACAATTGAATGTGAGATATCTGTATTCAAAAAATAAATAGGCATGATTTTTTATAGTCATGTGAAGAAATAGTATGCTGCTAATACTTGATGGAAGCACAAATTGTCTCGCTCTGTAAAAACTCACGATGTTGCACATGTGACATGCAGCATCTTTGGTTAATGTACTCCGCCTCTTTCGTTAATCTTATTTTCTGGAGGGGGATTAACTGTGGGCTTTTACTGACATTGTTGTCTTAATTCTTAACAGTCTCAGTTAGCTACTGCAATTCAAAGGGAGGATTATGGAGAGGCTGCTAGGATAAAGGTGGCAATTGCAGCTGCTGCTAGGAGCGACACTGTTGGCAGGGTGATGTCCCATCTAAAGGTTGCTTCCCTGTCCTGCGTGTTTTTTTGTTTCCAGATGTATTTACGTTCATTACCTATCCATCTTTATTGAAGTATTTTATGTTTTTATTATTCTTGCATGCAATGTCTTTGTAGTTAATTGCTCGATTTAAATGCTCTGGTATCATTCAATCAATTGCAGATATCTGTGGAGGAAGAGCGATATGGAGATGCATCTCTTATACGTGATCATGCAGGGGCTGGTTTGGTGAGTTAGCCTCATATTTAGATCACGATGCAATCATTGAGCCTTACTCCGTAAATATATTGACTGTTTTTAAAAACCATCATGATAGATGTACTAGTCTTTTACTCCCTCTGGCCCATTAAAAATGAAACGTTTTCCTTTTTGGATTGTCCCATTAAAAATGAAGCGTTTCCTAAAATGGAAACATCTCTATCTCTATTTTTTCATCTCTTTTATTTTACTCTCTCTTCATTAACTCACAAAACAACACTACATAAAAACCCGTGCCGATTCCCAAATGTTGCATATTTAATGGGACGGAGGGAGTACTTGCTTAGTCCAATGATGAATGTGCAAAATGAAAATTATTTATAGCATCAAATATTTTGGTTCTTCAAGTTCAAGGGATAGTCTGATTACAACCTGGCCAATTGGAATTATTTGTGCAAGTTATTAATATTATTGCTATTGTTTTATTATTATCATTTAGTAGATATGCTTGCATCGTGTATGCTTGTGTACTTGAATTCTGATGTCTGCCATGTCATTTTTCTATTAGTGATAAAACAAGAAAGACCAGAGTGCACACACAAAAATTTTGTTTCTCTAAGAATTTGGTTATATAACAATTTTCCTGGCATTCAGGTTGGATGGTGGGCTGGAACTTCAGATGATACTAATGATCCTTATGGTCGCATTATACATATAAGCGCTGAATATGGAAGATACATTGCTAGAAGTTATAGTCCTAGGTAATGTTACTTCTCACTGTACAGAGGTCTCGTATCATTTATGAGTAGAATCACACATTAACTGCATAGCGTCTATTTATGATTTACAATCTTCAAAGATGATTTTTCTTTGGTTGAAAATTCTTAGCAAAAAAAAGTTAAGTCAGCTGTGTAACATATATTCAGGGTTCAGCCATTCAGCAACCCTTGAACTATCCTTCTATTAGTTCTCTCTCTCTCTCTTTCTGTGTGTGTGTGTGTTCGCCTTGTTCTTCCTATATAAACATGATGTGAATAAAAAGTTTGGCATCATGATGAATATTTTTATCTATCACTTTTTTCAGGTAGCTCTTTCCTCACCGATATTTATTCCCTAAAAGTTAAGTTAGATTTTTCATTGGGAGTCTAGATCTTTGCCTTCAAGTTGTACAGTTACCTTTTGGATCAAGTTCACCATCTCTTCCTTTGTTTTCCATTTGAACTTCTTGGCAGGCAGTTGGCAACAGCTTCGGTCGGTGCTCCCGTGTTTGAAGTGTACCTAAGAGACAATAAAGAAGGTGATTATAAGCAGCAGGTATTTCTCTTATGCCTCGAGGTTCTTTAATTATCTACATGTGCTCTATGACTATTATAATGTAAGTGCACTCGAACATGCACACATTTGACTCCTGTTCTTGTACTGCTTATGCGGTTATGCCATGCTATTACTTTTATTTGGTTGAATTATAGTTCTTTTGAGTGCAACTTCTGTGGATGTATTGATGGATATAGGATATATTTGGATGATTTATCATTTGTTACTTTCGCTGTTTTTACCTGTAGGACTCTTCTGCTGCCTCTTTACCTAAGAATACACGCTGTATACTCTTCTGCTGCCTCTTTTCTTTCGCATTACTAAGAAGGCAGTATTTGCATTGGGAAGGCCTACTTAAATTCTTTACCTAAGAATACACGCTGTATGCAACATGCACACACATGTGCCCTGAATATGAAAATATATTAATTACTTGATTTGTAGGCCGTTTACTTAAAGCGCAAAGGAACTACGGAAGATGTTTATGTTCCATCCTTCAAGTCATCAGGGGGTTCTAGAAGTCTGGACTCTCTTGATGCAAGAGATAACAAAAGCAAGCTATTCGAAAGAAGTTCTGAAGATACAGAAGATGGTGAGGATAGGGATGACGATATTGGTTTTGATAATATCCTGCAAGACATGATTCCTGGTATGAAAGTCAAGGTTGTGAAAGTAACAGCACCAGAGAAGGTCGACAGGGATATAATATCTAAGGTGATCGAACAAATAATAGATGAAGAGGATGAAGAAAAGGACTATGACATAGAAAATGTAGATGTTGAAACTGAGAATAAAAGTGAAAATGAGGACGAGCACAGTGACACTGATATTAAAAATGAAAATGATGACGAGCACAGTGACACTGATCTGGATTCTGGTAGTGATATAGCTGACGAAGATGACCAACATCAAATCGCACTTCAGGTCGTTGTTGGTGATGGTTTTCTCCAGAAATTGTCTCGTGGTGCCCATGCTAAAGACTTGCTTCGTGTTCCAGCAAGGCTAGAGAAAAAGGGACGGATGACATTTACATTTACAGTGGAGGAAGATGTTAATGAGCTCCAACCTGTTGGAGATGGACAGTCTGCAAAAAACAAAAGATCTAAACTGCCAGGCCAGCGTAGCATCGACAATCTTATGCTTGATTTCGTTAAATCCATTGGCAAAGGGAAGATTCCCATGAAGGTTGGTTTACATTCTGTTGTTGTGGAGATTCATTTACTATTTCCAAGGTGGGTGCCTCCTATTCCAGGCATAATTTCATCAACTTGCAGGTTCTTCAAGATGTAGGTGAACTAATAAACCTGACACTCAATCAAGCTCGAAACAGTCAGCCACTCTCTGGGTCCACCACATTTAGTCGCATTGATGTTTCTTCGTCTTCAGATCCACTAAATGGTGATTAGTATTGATTTTCAACACATGTATTGTTGCTTTTCTCTCATGGCTCAATGCAGTTTCAGTAGCTTTATGAAAATATATCTGTTTATCAGGTTTATACATTGGTGCGCATGGGCTCTACACTTCAGAAGTTATTCATATGAGGCGGAGATTTGGCCAGTGGAATGAGGATGGGAGCACAAAGAAACCTTCGAAAATTGAATTTTATGAGTATGTTGAAGCTGTTAAATTAACCGGAGATGCTTATGTTCCAGCTGGCCAGGTAGTTCATTCATTTGACTACCTACTTGAATCAGTCAAGGTTCATTGATTGCTATATGTATTATGTTCTATGGTCAGTTGGAGACTATGTTCATAACTATGTAATATACTTCAGATTGATCTCATACCAAAGCTTATTACCATCTATCAACAAAGCATATAATCTTCTCCCTCGCAGGTTGCGTTTCGTGCAAAAGTAGGGAAAAAGTATCAGCTTCCACATAAAGGGATTATCCCTGAAGAATTTGGGGTGGTATGTTGCATACTGTTTGTATTCAGCTAATATCTATAATATCCTGTTACCACTCTTAAGTTAAATCAACTTGCAGATTGCTCGATATAGAGGTCAAGGAAGGTTGGCCGAGTCTGGATTTCAGAATCCTCGATGGGTTGATGGTGAACTTGTTATATTGGATGGAAAGGTTAGTTTTCTAGCACACTTACCATAGTCTCAACTCTGGATATGACTCCTTTTGTAGGTTTCCAAACAACTTACAGTTTCTGATCCCTATTCTTTCTTGTGCAATTGGTGCAGTATATCAAAGGAGGCCCTGTTGTTGGTTTTGTTTACTGGGCTCCTGAATACCACTTCTTGGTATTCTTCAATCGACTCAGGCTGCTGGATTGAGTACTTGTCCCATCAAATTCAGATGCTATTGTTTTTATTTACTCGTAGGTAAGTCCAATTTACTTTGCATCTGTTCCCTTTGTGAGTAAAGTTGCCTGAAACATGGGAATTTGAGCTGTAACTAAACAGATAGTTGTATGTTCCTAAACATAGTACTCCCGCTGGCCTAACGAAGATGACTCACTTTCTTTTTGGTACTTGTGCAGTTGAGGTGGCATTTATGGCCCGAGCCCTCGCTCTTCATACTCGTGGGAAGTTGGAGAAGACGAGTAATCAGAACAAATCCTTGTAGCTGACCCCTTTCCCGGTTAGCTATGTGAACCGTTGCTGTAGTCGACTTGACATTAACCGTGATTTTTTGAGTTATAATGTTTACTGGATAACAGGCTGATCTAACTTATACCTAGCCTGTCCAGAATGTATATATCACTTGGCTCCATTATGTATAAATCTATTGACATTTGGTAACAAGTTCAGCATCCAATGTTGTATGGGAATAATAATGCTTTGGATTTCCCTATAGGTTCATAGTTTCACAGAGAGAGCAGTTTTATTATGTAATCTGTGTAAACACAGAATGTTTATGTCACAATCTTGTTATTTTCTCATGTATGATTGAGGCCTCAAACTTTGTCCTTGATTCGGCATTTGTATTGAGAAATGGCTCAATATACATGAGTTTATATGAAGAGAAATCCATTGCTAGATAATGTGATCACCATTTATGAGCATCGCACTCGTTTAGTTCACGTTAGCATTATTTGTTTTTTTTTTTTGTTTATAGATATACTTCGTGCTAGTACCTCGAATTTTGGTATTACATTATTAATTTACAAATTTTCTAAGAATAATTTTTATTGTATTTATTTATTTGAAGTTTTAGATTCTAAATAGTTAAAAATTAATTAACTTCTGAGGCATCAGGATCAAAATTAATGTATAAAATAAAATAAATAATGCTAATGTGGATTAATTAAGAGTGATGTTCACGTGAGATGTATAGCATAATATATTTCCCTACATATACTTCTTTAATTACATGTACTAACCAATCATGCAGTAACATTTGGTCATATCTGATTAAATTAAATATGATGATGAAAAAGATGCCAAGAACTTGAGTCTATGTGGACACGACGTAAATCATAGGCACGACTTTTCTTATGCTATTGTGAGAGAATGGAAATCCACTCACTAAATTGTTGAAGGTAAATGTGATAATAGCCAGTAAATCAAATTTATTTATGAAATGTGAATTTTGTATATCAGTTTTATATTAATTTTAATAAAATAAATTAGTACTCCTTCCGTCCCGCTACAAGTGAGGCGCTTCAAATCGGACGTTGTTTTGCAAAAATAATAACAAATAGTTAGAGTAGAGATAAAGTAAAGTAAATAAGATAATAATGTATGTACGACTCTCTTCTATATTATTTCATCTCTTACTTTACTTTCTCTCAACTTTAACAATTTATTATCATCTTCACAAAACAACGGCCAGAAAGAAACGTCTTACTTGTAGTGGGACAGGGGGAGTAGAATGTAACGATGAACGTCCCAGGATGACAAAGTAAGAGTGTAAGACATGTAATTATAAATAGAGAGAATACAATTTGACAATGGGGTGGAGCAAAAATCTAAGATTGAACAATCTAATTTGGATTGTTTTCTACAATAGTAGCATTGGTTGCTTCATCAACTAGGTCGATCATGTGATCAGAAATCAAGATTTCCACACCTATATGATGTGGAATATCCACTACCTTGTGGTCACATGTTTGATTATATACATAAAATACACCTAATTTATGTCACAAAGGATACATTCATTCGTACACGTGATATACGTGTGTGTATGTACGTGTGTATGTATGTAACGATGGAGAGCATGTGTGTATGTATCTACGTTGTATGATCTGTATCTAACGATGGAGAGAGAGCAGCTTTAGATTTTCACCATCTGCAATTCCTCAAACCAATACGCAATCGTATCAATTCAATCGATGTAGAGAGAGAGAGAGTGTACCAAAATCAGAAGTAGTTTCAACTTTCAACTTCAATACTGGGTGAAAAGCAAGGCAGAAAAAGTAGCCCTATCTCCTCCACCACCACTATGCACGGCCCCAATTCCAATTCCAACCCCAACGCCGCCGCCGCCCGCCCTAATTCCAAGCCCCCTCAGCCGCCGCTCCTAATCCCCCCCGGCCACGTCGCCTTCCGCCTTCTCTGCCACGCCTCCCGCATCGGCGGCCTCATCGGCAAATCCGGCCACATCATCAAGCAACTCCAGCTCCTCACCAGCTCCCGCATCCGTGTCGAGGACCCTCCCCCCTCCTCCGACAACCGCGTCATCAGCGTCGTCGCCTCCCCCGCCGTCGTCAAGCGAATCAAGCTCTGCGCCGAGGAGGAGAGCAATGGCGGCGCCGAAATTGAAGGCGGCGGAGGGGAGGAGGTGTGGTTTGACGTCTCGGCGGGGCAGGAGGGGGTGGTGAGGGTGTTTGAGAGGGTGGTGCAGGTGGCGGCGGAGGGGGAAGCGGTGATTTCCGGGGTCGTTTCGTGTAGGCTGTTGGTGAGTAAGTTTCATGGGGGAGCGGTGATTGGGAAAGGGGGGAAGGTGGTGGAGAAGATTAGGAAGGATACTGGTTGTAAGATTAAGGTGTTGGCGGTGGAGAAGAATTATTCGAATTTACCATCCATGGATGAAATCGTTGAGGTGATTTAATTTCTTGTTTGCTTTACAATGTTGGTTGCTTTGTGGCTTTGTGTGAGCCTTTTAAAGTTTCTGTGTTTTAATTGTTTGTTTATGTTGATGGACTGAATAACACTCCGCAGATAGAGAGCTAAGAGCAATGAACTTTAGCATGATAGATGTTTCGGCTTTAAAATTGGAAGGTAATATCAGATGAATTTGTAGTAATTTAGGAGGGGTTTCTTTGTGTGTTAGGATATATAGATAAAACCTAGTACGACGGATGTTGGATATCTCACATCATGCGTAGACTTGTTGAAGTAGTTCAACACATTGTTGTGCGTAGAAACAGACTGTGTTGAACCCGGTCGATCTTTTCATTTATGAGATGCGTTGTTCTTTCTCAATCAGTACGGCGTTTCGATAAACCATTTTTGGATTTCCTTTAAAACCTTTCGAAGTAATTTTGTTTTTTTTCTTTGAAAATGTTAGCTGGAAAATACTTCTTTTTAAATCTTGTAATTTTGTATGATTGAGTTTGAACTTATAGATGTTCAAAACTCCAAATAAGCTCAATCAGTTTGGTGGGCTTCGTTTTCATGTCTGGCTTCTTTTTCTTTACGTAGTCCCTATGGTAGGGGAAAGAACTTACTTGATACAAGCCTAACATCTACGGTGCAATCGGCTTCTAATCTTGAGCCCAGCGGCACGTGACTCACCATTAACTTAATCCCACGTCCAGCAGTGTAGTTGTCCAGCTCGTCCAATCTGGAAGCCCAATTATCTCCGAGACTTTTTCTAGGGCTGCCCATGCATGCAACATTAGCGTGTGTTATGATTTAGATTTGGTTTGTTAGCAAGTGGCCATTATCTCTTTGGTTTTAGCATTCTGTTATTGGGTTAGGATATGCCGCATGTTGTAGGCAATTGTTAGACGTGTGCCAACCTTGTGGATAAGGTTTTGGTGTGTAGGCTATAAATAGGCGTTCTCTTGGATGTAGAAAGCAGCACTGAAAATATCTATCTTTTCTTTCTTCTCTTCTTTCTGTGCATCATCCTCCTCTCCTTTCGTTTCCTTTCTCTCAACGTTTGCACATGATGGCTGGAGTTTAGAACCACTCAAAGGCTTCTTTTTCTATCATTAGCTCATTACTCCTTAGAATATACTGTAACCTTTAAAACATGGACCTTTTTTATGTTTGCCTTTGGATGTCCAACAAATATTTGTACGCAGGTGCGGTGTGATTTGAACATGCAGGTGCTATTTGTGATTTTCTCGTTCTAAATAATTACTATGGATTTTGGCTGCTATATGACCTAACTTGGTAGATTATAAAACAATGCATGTTGGGCTTGAGTTCCAGAATCTAGTCACGATGCAAATGCATTTATTTAATCTATTATGGAAAATATATCCAATATGAAACAGATCGACTCTTTGGTTAGCTTTGATAGGTTTATTACTTAATCTGAATGGATTTAACTTTAAAGACTCATTGCTAAGGAGTGAGGCGTGCATACTATTTATAATTTTATATTATTAAACGATAGTATAAATTTTTCTAAACTTGCCATGCCATTTTATTTCTATAGAACTGGCACCAACGGAGTATTAAGATTATTTTCCATTTCTAAGAGGCTTTCTGACTCTACTTGCATGTTAGCTTTTTCTATTAGCATTTGATATAAGATGTACCACATGCTATTGACAAATTCGAATCTTTGATGTCATGGTAATTTATATCCAAGTAGTCTCATCCCAATGAAAAAGTGGATGTTTTATATCATTTGATGAAAACTGATGTGGCTAAAGGTTGTTCTTGTGGATGTCCTTGCAGATTGAAGGTCTTGGTTTGGCTGTCAAAAAAGCACTTGTTGCTGTCACTAGTCGCATTCAAGAGTGTCCACCTTCCGAGGAAACAAGATCATATCCTACCAGGCCTCTTGAATCAGAACCCTTGCCAATTCAAACTGTTGATCTGCCCCAGCAGCAGAGCCCAATATTGCAACCTACACCTTCGAACTATATAAATCATTCCTGGGGAGGAGGTACATCATTAGTACCTGAGAAGGTCTCCTATATAAGCCCTACAATACCACAACTAGAAGTGGTTTTTAAGATACTCTGCCCCAATGAACACGTTGGCAGCATTATTGGAAAGGGAGGATGTATCGTTAAGGCTATTCAACATGAAACTGGTGCTTCTATAAGTATTGGGTCGCCTGTAGAAAACTGTGATGAACGATTGATAACCATTACGGCAATGGAGGTGAAGTTTAATTCCACTGTATTGTAGT
Organism: Salvia splendens; assembly: GCF_004379255.2. NCBI lineage: Eukaryota > Viridiplantae > Streptophyta > Magnoliopsida > Lamiales > Lamiaceae > Salvia > Salvia splendens. The sequence continues at coordinate 33,437,428 of NC_056042.1, read as the reverse complement.
ACTCCCTCCGTCCCTGAAAATTTGTCACATATTTCCTTTTTCGTCCGTCCCTAAAAATTTGTCACCTTTCACTTTTACCATTTTTGGTAGTGGACCCTACATTCCACTAACTCATTCACACTCACATTTTATTATAAAACTAATATATAAAAGTAGGACCCACATGCCACCAACTTTTTCAACTCACTTTGGGGGACGGAGGGAGTAATTCTTAGATTTCATATGCATCAGTTGATATTTTTCTTTGGTGTGTTGTTTCGTAGAGTGTAGAATATAAATACTCACCTGCACAGAAAGCAACTATTGTTGTGTTTACTAGATCCACAGAGACTGGTCTTTTGAAGGGATTCCGTTCAGATCCAAAAGAATCACCTGTATCAGCTCGAGTTCTGTTGGCATCAAACCAAGTTGGTTGCCTACTGGGAAAAGGAGGCGCGATCATTTCAGAGATGAGAAAGATGACTAGCACTAGCCTAAGGATCATTGGGGGTGACCAAGTTCCAAATTGTGCCTCTGAAAATGAAGAAGTTTTACAGGTACGACAGTTTAAATGTGTAGGAGATAGATAGACTCACAATAGAGTCGGAAAAGTTAGAAAGGTTTTCAATGGCTGGCTGCTGTTAATTTTATCATGCAAATTCTGTCTAGGATTCACACAAATTAACCTTTTAATACCTTTTAAATCTGAATCATAGTTCGTCCATTAAAGTTTTATATCAGTTCTCTCACCACGATTGCCACATGCATGCTGATGTCTCATTATTCTTCACTTAGATTACAGGAGAGTTTGCTAATGTACAAGATGCTCTGTATAAGGTGACTGGTAGATTGCGAGATAATATGTTCTCCAACAGAATGTTGAGTGGAAACAGGAATCGTAATTATTCAAGGACTGACAATGATGCATATGGCATCGTAAGAAACCGTCCTACTTATGGATCACATCAATCTTTAGCTGACTCAGACAAAACCAACGAACACAAATCCTTAACTCAGAGCATGGATCATCTTGCAATTTCCAATAATAACGATCGATTGTTGACACCTAGTTCATTCACATCAATGGTATGGTTTGATCATTAATACTCTCTCTTCTTTTGTACTCCCTTCTCTTACTTTATGCTGGTCTGGACGAATCTGATTGCAGGCTCTCTCTGGAGTAAACCAGGGAAATATTATGGCTAATGGCAGAAGTTTAGCTACAGTTAAAAGTGGTGAACAAATCGGCAGGTTACCACAACACATGCTATTTATTGGCTTTTGTGCTCGTAGTAATACAAATTCGTAGTTGATGAAATATTATCCTGACATTCCTTTTATATATACAAGCAGTGGAACTAGACCCGCAATCGCAGAAAATACTATGACAGTAGAAGTCGTTGTTCCTGAGGCTGCGGTTGGCTCCATATCCGGGGAGAACAATATTGATTTCGCTAGGTTGCGACAGGTAAATGGATATACCATTAAAATCGTTCAACAACTTGACGTCGAATACAGCCCAATTTTTTTTTAGAAACCCAACAAAATTCCTTTGGGGTTATTTGCTCTTTTGACGAGTTTCTTCAATATTTATGACATCAAGCATTGTTTGAATGTGCCATCAGATATCTCGAGCCACGGTCATACTGCAAGAAGCTTGTCCTGGAACGACAGATAGAACAGTTGTTATATCCGGGACACCAGATGAAACGCAGGCTGCCCAAAGCCTGCTCCAAGCATTCATACTATCTGGATCATAGCAACGAACATGACAGGTTTTTGAAGATTATATTTTTTGTTTATTAGTTTGCGTCTTCTCAAATAGAGGAGCTGCCAAACTAGTGCTTATGTAACATTGCTCAATCTATTTCATAAGCACTTTAGTTTCTTCATGCTGCACATGTAAACCTTGGCATGACAGATTAGTACAGAATGAAGATTTTGGATTCATGTGTTTATAGTTACACCAACCCACATTATATGTCCATAATTTCTTGACTCAATGCATAAATGGTCGAACACGCCATAATTCAGAAACTCGAAATACATCAAACAATAAACGCAGCAAGACTTCTGCAAACGAGAAGTTTGTAGCATCCATTTTACATCATGGTAGATACAACACAGATTTCACAAAATAGGGAAACAACGTGCTCGTCCCAGCTGTAAGGATTTTATACCACATCCTTTTAGCTACTCGCAGCTGCATCAACTGGTACTGCTTCTGCTTTCAGCTTGATCTCGACGTTGTCATGGACTCCCTGCAACAGCAGCTCCCCATCGTATGTGAGAATTTTTCGCTTCTTTGCTGCACGCAGCGTTCCAACTAGAGCTTCAAAGATGTTAGCACACCTATCATCATTAAATATCACACCGAATGTAACCTGCATAAGCAAGAATGATGCCCAAGTAAGAAAACATGCCTCTGTCAACAAATTCACAAGGTAATGAATCTATTAAAAGACCTAATATCATGTTCAATATCCATTCTGCAAATGAGATGCAGGTGGGAGATAAAGTTGCCATACATAGTGCTTTCATTTGAATAATTAGGCAATCCAACCTTCTCCACACTTGCACACCCTAATTCTATTGGTTCTGATTCAATTTGTAATGAAAGAAGGTAATACTCCATATATCTTGTCACCTACAAAATGTGGAAGGAGCATGTTTCTAAAAGCATCTCATGCTAATTCCCTTTGACAGAGACTTTCTTTATGAGCAGCAAGTAATCATAAAGTAAATCAACATAATCTACTTTCAAAACTGCAAATTGGTCCGGGTAACTACAGTCGATTTGTTGCTATGATGAAGAAAGTGCATAATTTGAAGACGAAATACAAAGCAGTAAAAAGTCCAATCTATGTTTGGTTGGTCTCTAGCTCAAATGCTCATCATCATCGACCACCGAACGAGCAATACAGTGACGGATAAAGGCATCATCGACCACCGAACGAGCAATACAGTGACGGATAAAGGCATCATCGACATCTATAGCGCCAAAAATATTCAGCACTCTTTGATCCTAGACAAAGTCTTTTGCTTTTCCGATCAATCATTTTGTGAATCTCACTACTGTAAGCCGCAAAATCTACAAGGCATGCGATGCGATCACATAAATCTCATGAGCAAGCACAAAACGCCTAGATCTACGAATTCAGAAAAAAAAAACAGGATAAATCTGATGATACAACCGCACAATCTGAGCTGCGGAAAACATCGAGCTAGGGAAATTGAGGCGATGGATCTGAAGCGCAATAATACAGAAATTGGAGCATAATACATGATTTGGAAAGAGATGGAGAAATGCGAGGAGAGAGAACCGTGTAGGAGCCGTCGGATTGAGGTTTGCCGAGACGCTTGATCTCCTCTTTGAGACGCTCCACCTCTTCGTCTACGTTCATGATTTTGGTTTGTGAAGATGGGATCTGGTTTTCTCTTTTAGATATTTTCTGCTTCAATTCTGAAATGGCTTCTGGTTTTATAGTTGGTTGCCGTTTTTTAATAACATGTTTTTTAGGGAAAAAAAAGTATAATACTCCAATTTTACATGTCATGATTTTAGTGTAAATTTGTCTTGACCTATTTTGTTGGAGGTCAATAGAAAATTGTTAAAAAAATTGTTAAAATAATTAAGATATTAAGAACTAGTAGTACTGTAGTATTACAAACATTGACCAATATTTGTTTTTTACGTGAAATTTAAATTTGGTCACAAAAATCATTAACTTTAATTATATTTCGAACTTCTATAGATCTCAATTTCAGCAAAATCGAGTTATACATAATCGGATAGTCTAGTTGGACTAATCGGATGAGAAAATCTACAATAACATTTTAAATAGTTATAACTTGTAGATGACGTTTTATGTCATAAAATAAAATCAAGCCCATGTCCAAAAATTTATTATTCTTAGACAAAATTTCATCTTGTTCATAGCAAAACTCAGGGTTAAGTGATCAATACCCAAATTTGTTAATGATCTTCATCGTATTTCTTCCTCTTATTTACTTAGATTACGGTAAAATTGTCTAAAAACCAATAATAAAAGCCAAAATTTGATAGTCGACTTATTAGATAGAGGAAAAATGTGTTAGCAACGCTACTTATTTAATAAAAAAATTATCAGACTATTTTGGTATGGACCGTCGGCTTAACTCAGCCCATTTATTCACATTTTCTAATTAATATGAACGAGTATAATCCGTTTTGGGAGTATGAATGCCGCATACCATACGACTGTGGGCCCTACAGACGGCAAATCCCACAAAATCTCCAAATTTGTTAATTAGAATAAAAATTAATTAATTATCAACGACATTCTTCGATTAAATAAAAAAATGGTGTTCGTAAATACAAGAGTTGACTGAGGAAGGAGGAGGCAGCCAAATCTTGGAAGCTCCCATGTACGGAACGCCTCACCCCTCCGCCATGAATGACGCCGCCAACGACCACCCCACGCCTCACCTCGACGACGATAACGACAACGACGCCGACGACATCGACAACACCAACCAGCATCCTTCTTCTGAGATCAGGTACGACGCCGCACGCCCTCGACACCGCTCTCTATGCCCCCGATTTGACGGAGGAACCCCCGCCGACCAGCTCACCCTTTCCTTCCAGGGCGAAGTTTATGTTTTCGACTCTGTTTCCCCTGAAAAGGTGTTTATCCCCCTTTTTTGGTTAATTGCCCCCTTTTTCGTGTGTTCAATGTAGGGGATTTTGTGTTTAGGATTTGAATTCAGTTTAGCCCTTGATTGCGTTGGCCTTCTTTCCTTGATTTTCCCAATTCAGGATTGCAGTGGGTTGTGTAAATTTGAAGTTAGTGGAGATTGTGATTGTGAATGGCGTGGGTACGAAGTGCCGACTGGTATTCCCAATCCTTGTGATGTTGTATGCAAGGATTGTAATTGTTTGTTTATTGATGTTTCAGGTTCAGGCAGTTTTGTTATTGTTGGGTGGGTACGAAGTGCCGACTGGTATTCCTACTCCGGGGATGACACCTCAGAACCATAGAGTATGATTGATGTGACTTTCAAGAACTCAGATTTCTCAACTTGGTAACTGATTTATCGTTTGTTTACTCCTTGGCATGTACTTTAAACAGAACGTGGGTGATTATCCAGCAAGGTCGAGTCAGCCTCAGAGGGCTGCCTCTTTGAACCGGTTTAGAGAGAAGAGGAAAGAGCGGTGTTTTGAAAAGAAGATCCGTTATACAGTTCGCAAAGAAGTTGCCCTCAGGTTGTAATGAGTTTGAGATTGTTCAATAAGTGTCAGACTGTTTTTGTTGGACCATGTTTCTGGTTGAATCTTTTTTATGATTATGTGCAGTATAAGTTTCGTGGAACCATTCTCAAATATTCTGTGAAGTTTTCTAATTGCAGTTCCTTACTCTAACTGCTACAAGTAGATATATTTTGTACCTGCTTTCTCTTTATTACTGTAAATCAAATCGAAAAGCAAAATAACTTGCTTTTTTTAGCACATTGTTGCGTTATATGGCTGTAGATAATGGTTTCGCAAACAAATGAAGGTTCTGTTCGATTTGTTGCTGCTTTTTTATCTTAATACCTTGTTTAGCGGACTGAATTTTTAAATTCTACTTCTTATTAAGTACGGAGTACTTAGGAATTATTGTCTGAAATGGCATACGGATGTGCCTGGAAGAGATTTATTTGCATGTTTTGTAGATTGGGCTAACTCAACCAACTATTCATATACTCCGTATTATATATCAAATGTCATATTTATCTCATGCATATGCCATCTTCCAGGATGCAGCGTAAGAAAGGTCAGTTCACGTCATCAAAATCAGTGCTTGACGAACCGGGATCATGTTCTGCTGATTGGAATGGGAATCCTGGCCAGGAAGAGCCGGAAACCTCGTGAGTGCCTCTATATTGAATATCTTTATGGTTTGTATTTTTTGGCTGGTGAATCTTAATGGCTTTTATGCTTCCTGCCCGTTATTTTAATGATTTAAGCTGCCTTTGAATTGACGTCTGAAGTGGTTACCTTCTCAGTTTGTTACTTGGCGACTTTCTTTGAAACACTTCTCTTGCTCGATTTCAACAGATGTACACATTGTGGGATCAGCTCAAAAGCCACTCCTATGATGCGACGTGGACCAGACGGGCCAAGAACTTTTTGTAACGCTTGTGGTTTCAAGTGGGCCAGCAAGGTATGTTTGTGTGTCATTCGACAAATGTAGCTTTTCCATTTGTGTATGGTAACTCAAATATGAGTTTTTCCATTCTGATTTCTGATTGAAAATTTTCATTTTCTGATTGCAAGTTTCCATTTTCACACAAATAATTATTTTTTGTAGTTTAGCTCTTAATATTTGATCATCGAAACAAGCTTGGTGCTTCACTATACTTTGGAATACTAAATATTAGTCGTCGGAGAGATTCTTTTTTCACACGAATGCATATGGCATTCTTGAGCCATCTATCTTTATAGCACCTTTTATATCTTGGAAATTGTCCATTGTCTCGTAAAGAATTACTTGGGACTGACTAAATAAAATTATTTGCCTATCAAATTTACTGATAATACCTTCATCACCGACAATTATGTCATTTTTGTCTCCCGATGATGAATCATTCGAATGAACATGTCACTTTTGCCTCTGGAGTTCATAGTACCTGATTAATGTAGTCGTCTAAACTATCTTTAGAAATCTTCCCATCTCCTTATACCGTCGAGTTACTGAAATTCTCATTTTACAAGTTTTAATACATCTCGTTTGGTTAAACATTGATTGCCTGATATGCAGGGAGTTTTGAGGGACCTGACAAAAGTTCTCATAATAATGCAGCAGCATCCTATGAAGGTTAGTGGCTATCAACAGTAGTATTAAATTGTAAGGCTGAGCTACGTGCTTCTTACGCCTTGTTTTCGCTCCTCCTTGACAGCTCGATGGGGAAACAAATGGCGAGACCCCCGGCATAACCCCTTCCAACATGATCACATCTTCCTGTGGTGGCGACAACTAATCCTCTAGTATCAATGTGCCTGTTGAAATTCCAACAGTAATCTGCATCGGCTCGAGTTACCTGTAAGAAATCTCTCAACTTGGGATTGTGCTTATAACTGTCGAGGCGGATATGCACGTGATGCCTCCTCTAATCTGGTATGGCCTGATTCGACATTCATTGTTCCTTGTGGTGGAGAGAAATGGATGAAGGCATGAAGCCATTCTGTTTTAGAATTTTGAACAAGAGATGTAAATATTCGTTTGGATTAGTGTTCTAGGATTGTGGGGAAGCAAAGAATGTTTGAGAGATTACTGTTTGCAACCATATCTTTATTTAATCTATATTTGATTGCTTCCATACCTTCATTTTTTATCTGAATTGAAATCAGTGTGTTCAAAGATATTGGCGTGTGCGTGTGAAAGAATAAGATATTCAAATTTGGGTCTCATATTTTACTACAAATTTTACAGTGATAATATGAGTGAAATGTAGGGCATTTACCATTTATTGTAAAAGTGAACCGAGTTCCTAATGGCCGATGGACCGAAAGGTGAATCAAGATTTTTAATTACGGACGGAGGGACCTACTACTCTCTCTGGCCATGAAAAATAGTTTTATTTTGCTATTTTAGCATGTCCATGAAAAACAACCTCATTCTTACCTTTTTTTCTTTCGTATACTTTACCCATTTTTTTATCTGCACTCTTATACTTTATCATCATTAAAACTCGTGTTGTCCACAAATGTGACTATTTTCATGGACGGGAGGAGTATAATTTATTATTGTAGAAAAAAAAGTAAAGAAATAAAATAATGTGACCAAAAGCTCTTTTTTTTATAGAATTTTCGTGTGAAGTAGTGAAATGTGAGGGAAATGGATGAAAAAATGAAATGGGAGTAGGGGTATTTTATGGAGTAAAAGATATAAAATAATAAAAAAAAAATTCCGGCTCGGCAGTTGCTCAACGTGCAATAGGTGCCGAGCCAGCGCCGGACGGCCTAGCCCGTGCTCTCGGGCTTGGCTGTTGCAATAGTGCCCTTCCTGACCGCCGTCCTGCAAGGCAGAGTGGGAAGGGCAGTATTGCCAATGCTCTTAAGCTTCTAACCTGTGGCAATTAAAGTGATAGGATATGAAATAAGAGGAGGCATCACTTGGAACAAGTCAATAGTTTTCTATAAAACAGTTCTTTGTGAGAGGACCATGTTGCCTATAGGGATGTCTCATGAAATTACAGGCTGACCGCCTGACTCAGTCAGTTCGTCATTCGAGTGGGGATTGATCCGAACTCCGATGGGACTACTCTATTTTTCACTTTGGCTTTATTTGACAACTGGTTCGACACTTGAAGCGATTGTTGAAGTTCAATTGGAAGATACAATGAAATTTGTAATTCAATTTCACCTCTCTAAACCTTGAACATACAGAGATGAGCAAAAAGCATTTCCATGGTTTTCAACTGGATGTGTGTCCTATTGTAATGCCATGGCTAACTCAAGGCCTTTAACTACATCTCCCATGGCAGGCCTCTCTTGCGGCTGTAAATGTAAGCATCTGCCTCCGATTCCAACAAACGCTTCCAAACATGCTGCTGAAATCTGCCCCATCAAGCTCTGGTCAATCAGCTGATCCAGTTTCCCCTCTTGTATGCAATACCGAGCCCACCCGGCTAGGCTATGTTGCTCCTCCTCAAGTCTCGTGTCCACTGCAGCTCTTCCAGATATAACTTCAAATAAAACCACCCCAAAAGCATATACATCAGATTTACTCGTCAGTTTACCGGTGGTGTAGTACTTTGGATCCAAGTATCCGAATGTGCCTTTAACGTTGGTGCTGATGTGAGTGAATGACTGGTTTTCTGGTCCCATTTTGGACAGTCCAAAATCTGAGATTTTGGCCACCCATTTCCCGTCGAGTAGGATGTTGGTGGACTTAACGTCGCGGTGGATGATGGCGTGTTTGGTGCCAGTGTGGAGGTAGTCCAGTCCCTTGGCAGCGCCTAGACAGATTTGAAGGCGTTGCTTCCACATTAAGGGTGAGTTGTCGGGGTTGCAGATGTGGTCACGGAGGGTGCCACGGGCCATGTAGTCGTATACCAGGATCATCTCGCCGTTGTCGTCGCAGTAGCCTATGAGGGAGACCAAGTGGAGGTGGCGAAGCTTGGAGAGCATGTCGATCTCGGTGAGGAACTCGTGAGCGCCTTGGTTGGAGTTGGAGCTGAGCCTTTTGATTGCCACAGTTGTGGCCGCGTTATCGATGAGGCCTCTATACACATTGCCGTAGCCTCCCCTGCCGATGATGAAGCTTTCGTCGAAGTTGCGGGTGGCGGTCCTGATCTCGCCGATTGACAAGTATCTGCATGTATCACAACGCAGGGATCCCCTTGTTGACTTCCGCTGCCGCCGGAGAATCAAGAAAGTCACGGCTGCAACCACCACAACCACGCCGATAACACTGCCCACCACGCTGTAAATTACAACAGCAGCGTTTTTCTTCTTCGGTGCCTTCGTTGGCGGTGAATCCGTCACGGGTTGAGGGATGGATGCTGCTAAACTTCCTGTCGTATCATTTAGTTTGAAAATTTCTAAGCCATTCAGCAAAGGCCTCTCATGGGAACTCACCATAAGTAGCCCAAGTTCAGCCTTCCCGCGATTTCCAACATCCGGAATCCATGTTATGCAGTCTGTGAAGATGGGAATATCAGGGCCACCTGCCAAGGAGACGATATCGACATCTAAGAACTCGTCATCATTGATGGTCATCGTGAAATTTCTTTCGTTTTTCTTTGTATACACAAATTCATAAAAGTGGAAGCGGAGCAGATAGAAGAATCCAGAATCAACTGGGAATCCCCACAATACACCTTGGCTGATGTTGTGCGTTGTTCTACCAGATAGGTATACTACTTGCGGCGCGGTATAGGGAGGAGTACTGTTGGTGTATTTGATCACACTTCCATTATCACGAAGTGCGAAAGCCGAATCTGCCAAGATTAAGTTGCCATCGTCAGGACTCCAGCCCCGAAACATGCCACCTTCTTGTATCTCAACCGTGTCGCCGCCCACATTCAGCCTGTAAAGACTCTCCAAAGCCGTATTGCTGTTGAGATTAAACAATCCCTCCCCATATTTGATTGGCACATCTTCTTCATCAAGGTAGAGTTTATCAGGCATGGACACAATTTCGATTCCGTTTACAAAAGCAGAAGAATTTGGATTTGGGGTGAAGGTTAAAAGGAGTCTTTGTGTTGCTCCAACACTAACAATGAATTCCACCATAAAAAAAGGTCGTTTCAAACTCTCGGAATAAAGGGAAGCACTGAAGTTTGTAAACAGGGTGAAGTCATTGGCATTGACAGAGAAGAAAGATTGACTAGTGTTGGTGTCGGAATAGACGCTGGGGTACAGGTAAAGGCGGAGGAATTTCTGGCCTCTACTGAGGAATTTCTGGCCTCTACTGAGGGGGAAATTGTATGTGAAAGGGGACTGGAAAACACGAGCTGTCTTGTAAGGGACTGCAGGAACCCAAGGCTCCATAGTGAGAGCTTCGGAAGCTGAAGATATGGGAGCATTTGATGACACGTATTTTGAACCTTGATCGCTGTCCCAGCTCCGGAGGCTGGTGTCGTTTGTGATTGTTGATGCGCCACAGCTTAGGAGGATTACTTCTGTTGCGTTGTACGCTGCGGTGGAGGCGTTGTACGCTGTGGTGGAGGCGTTGTGCGGGCTTAAGGCAGGGTACCCTATGACGCGGGCATTGGAGGCGCTGTTCGATCTTATGGGAGAGTACGTTACGGTACTGGAGGCCCGGGCGCCGTTGGTCATTTTGATATGTATACAGATGAGCAAGAACAGGTAAAGAAGGTGGGACATTTTGATTGTGCTTTTGTTTAGCATCTAAATTCTGGCAATTAAATTGCAGTGCAGCGATAGGTTATGGATAAAGTGGAGCACTGCAGCCAAAGACTTGGAAGTTTGAACAAGTCAATATTCGCCGGTTCATGATTTTTCCAATCAATTAATCAAGCCCACCAAGAAGACTATGTTGTCCACGATGTTGATACTCTTTCCGTCCTTTAAAAATATAAACAATTTTTATTTTAGTCCATCTTTAACATACAATTATAATGCTAGTTTATCTTTATTTTGGCAAACTCCAAAAGAAAATCTGTCTCTGCTCTGCTCACATTTATGCATGTGTCTTTTCATTTTCTAATTGTAATGTGAGCAGCATAAAGAAGAAAGATGAGAGTCAGTAAAGAGGCAAATAAAATTGTGGAATACGGTAAAAAGAAAAAAATTACTGTATGAGTAGTAGCAAAGAGTATAAAAACACTATTTATGCAGTTTCCTCTAATTAAATCATCATCATTCATTACATAGCAACAAGAGAAAATCAAAATCTACTCTAATCTGTCTGGGAAGCTAGGAAGAGGAAGAACAGGATGGCAGCCATGAAGAGAGGGAAGACAAAGAGCAGCGAAAATGAGGGTGGCTGAACCGGGCCGGGCGCCATCCCGAGTGGCAGAAGCAGTAGAAGCATTGCTACAACAAGCAACGCCACCACTGACCCCGCCCCCCATCCGCCTTGCTCAGCCTCCTCCCTCGCCATATTCTCAACTCTCAGTACAAATATATGTTTAACTAAGAATATGTGGTGATTGTGACTGCTAAATTAAATTTTATTTATAAGTTGCATGGTGGCTTTTGGCAGAGGACGCATCTCTTCGATTCGTAGTGTTTTAATAGGTTGTATGAATTTTTTTTATGGAAATAAATCTTTTCACCTTTGATCTCAACAAATTCAAACGAAATACAAACGGCGCACTGTTTCATTTAAATGATGGATGGTCTCATGAGAGAAGCAAGGATTAACCTTTATGAAAATGACTTTGCAAAATATGAAGAAGCAACAATGAATCAATGATATAATAATTTCGAATATGAATGAAAAGTAGTAGTGTGCTTCATTCGCCTGAGTGATAGTTGCAAATATTTGAAAAGTGGATAAAATGGCAATAGTATAAGTATATTACTGTAAATTATTAAAAGATTGCATATTTCATATTATTTGAAGACGACTTATAAACTAGTAGTACTAAGTTTTTGAGAACACTAGATTAACAATTTAAGGAAATGTTAGATTTAAGGTGTGAATTGTTATAATTTTCTTTAAATTAAAATAACGTCAAATTTCAGATGTAACGATTTTTTACATAAATTCCACATACAATTTATAAACTAGTTGATTTTTGCAATTTCCATAAAATAACAATTTATTATTTGCATTTTTTTATGAAAAATAAGATATTTCCGCACTTTTAAAAGTTGAATGATCATAAGTGAAAAATATGATTTATTTTGTTATTATTATCAGTAATATCAATAATAATCGGTTGGATTTTCATAAATAAAAGTGCAAATTAAAATAAATTATAAATATTGACAAGCAATATACGCATGAGTAATTATTTAAAAAAAATATCTATAATAATAACAAATTAACAAAATATGCTCCGTATTCTAGAAGAATCATGCTCCTCTCACCATAGCCCTCAGCGAATCAGAATTTGCCACGTATTGGTATACGGAGACCTGGACAAACGCCCCCAAATTAGGTTACTCCTATAAATTAGGGTTTTGTTGAAGCTTCATTTCCAAAACACTTCCTAATTTCCGTCGACTCTCTCCTTTCTAGGTTTTTCATTCATCCGATTCCAAATACCCAGAAGCAAAAATGGCTCGCCGTAGCTCCGGTGGTAAGTTTTCTCATTTTCTGGCCTTTATTTTCATATTGTTCGTCGAGAATTTTTTTCGGATCTATAATCGATTTTTTATCATGCTGGATTTGATATAGTCGACTTTTGCTCCTTGATTGTATCGATTCATTACTGTGATTTTATGCATGTAATTTATTCAGCTGTTTATTACATGGATCTCTCGTGTTGCAAGCTTAGCTTTAGATTTGTTTATTTTCGATATAATGAGATTAAGTTGGAGAAGGTTGTTCTGGATTTGATTGTGTGAGGAGTTTTCTTCATTTGAGAAATAGATTTACCCTAAACGATTGATTCAGTCTGTACCACAAGATGGTATTGAAATCTGGTGAAATGAATCCGCCTAATTTGCAAGGGTGTAGCGCTGTTGTTCACCTCCTTTTATCCTTATTAGCAACTGCTCTGCAATATACTAGTTTCTGTGGATACTTCTTATGATAAATTTCTCATCATTTGCCCCACTTAATCTGCAGGAAGATCTTCCCGCCCAGCCCCTCGTCCAGCTGCACGTAGCCCGCCTCCTCAGAAAGGTTTCTAACTGCTGCATCTCTATTCTAGAACATTGTATTGACAGCTGGATTGAAAAACTGTGGCCTTTACATTTCATTACTATAACAAATCACAACTGACTTCAGTTTCAGCTTATATGTATTTCCTAGCTAATGCTTTCTTCTTTTTCTTCTTCTATGGCTTTGTGTAGTGAGCAGCGCTCCTCCTCCAGCTCCGGTCCAAGGTGGCTCCGGTGGATCCATGCTCGGAAGCCTTGGTTCAACCATTGCTCAAGGTATGGGGATTCTATACGGAATATGGACTATGCAATTTATTTATTAGTTTCATTGTATGTTCTGTTAGATGTGTATTAGTGTAGTCTCACTGATTTCCCACATTTATTGCACTTTTTTAGGGATGGCATTCGGTACTGGAAGCGCAATGGCACATAGGGCAGTTGATGCCGTTATGGGCCCACGCACAATTCAGCATGAAACCGTTGCATCCGAAGCTGCAGCAGCCCCAGCACCCAGCATGGGTGGATCTGATGCATGTGGCGTGCACAACAAGGCGTTCCAGGATGTAAGTACATGTCTTTGTTGCTTGTTCTTGTGCAAATTTCATCGAACACTAATCATCATCCCCAATTAGGTTGTAAATACATGAATTAGTAAGGAATTTCTTAGCATAGGTAATTGGTTGTTCATGGGTGACACTCAATGGATCATTTTGCTACCATGTCTTATCGATTCTTGAGCTCTTGAACTCCATTATTTCCTCTGTATAGAATGTCTTGTTTTTCTGTTCTTCTGAATCTGAATAGCTCTTGTGCCGATCTTTCTGCAGTGCCTGAACAGCTATGGAAGTGACATCACCAAGTGCCAGTTTTACATGGACATGCTTGTTGAGTGCCGCAGAAACTCTGGTTCTTCGATGTGAGCCTAACTGCAGTATGCACTCATTTGAAACTATTTCTATGGGAATGTCACTAAGGATTCCTATCATTGACATTGAATATTGTTGTTACACCCCATTTAAATTGCTGGTCTGCAGACCTTGTTGGGCTTCTACTCGCACTCTGTTTACCATTTTGAAACACCATTTAAAGAGAATCTTTTGAACTTGTTATTGTTGATGATAATGGATGCTCTTGTTCTTCATTGTGAAGTTTAGCTATGTACTATGCTTTAATTTCTAAATATTTGCCAAGTTCGTCGCATTTTACTCAGATGATGTTTGTGTGGAATTGTTAAAATTAGATAGTACTTTCACACACTATATACCCATAGATGTGTGCACATTCAAACAACACACATATACCATGCAAGCTATATACACACACTATATACCCATAGCACACGTATAATGTGTGCACATTCAAACAACACATATAACATGCAAACTATATACACACTGTATACATACATTCAAACCACACCGGCGCATCCACATAATATACACACACTACATTGTGCATATTTTGTGCTAACTATATACACATACATTCAAACCACACACTACATTGTGCATATTTTGTGTGTGTGTATTTTGTGATTGTGTGTATTGTTCAAACCACACCGGCACACCCACATAATATACACACACTACATTGTGCATATTTTGTGCTAACTATATACACATACATTCAAACCACACACTACATTGTGCATATTTTGTGTGTGTATTTTGTGATTGTGTGTATTGTGTGAGCATAATTTTTCAATTTGATATTAATTACTCTGTCCTATAAAAGTATGCATTCTTTTCTTTTTAATCTAACCTATAAGAGTATATGCATTTCCTAATTTTTAAAAAAAAATTATCTCTATTGAGGTGGGACTTAGATTCCACTAACAATACTTTTACTCTCTTCGTTCCACAAGAGGATGCACTCTTTTCTTTTTAGTCTGTCCCACAAGAATATACATTTTTAATTTTGGAAACTATTTTTTCTCTATTGAGGTGAAACTCATTCTCCACTAACAATTCTTTAATTACTTTTTGTCTCTACCTCTCTCTTACTTTATTAATTTTGCATTAAAACTCGTGCTGAACTCGAAGTGCATATTCTTTGGGGACGGAGGGAGTATTATTTTCTCTTTTTATCTCTCTCTTATTTTTCAATTGTACATTAAAACACATTCCCAATAAAAAGTGCATACTCTTATAAAACTTATGGAATACTACTATTTTATTTTAACAAATAAAGGATTTAAAATTGAACTTCAATTCCAATTCAGTTTATCAAACTGAATATAATGGATATATATGTTGTCATTTTGTTAATAAATAGATCTAGAGATATTGGAGTAGTTAATTGACACGTTAAGGTTAATTATGGTGTACAGACAGAAAATTTCAATTTATAGCTTTAATTTTTATTCTGTTTATTTTATAGTTGAAATTTTGAGAAAACTTTTAAAAACTTTGATTAGTGTTTAATTGATGCATGAAAGTTATAGGATATGTCAATCAGCCAATACAAAAACTCTCGATCAAAACTATCAATCAAATATTGCATCAAAATCAACATCAAGTCGTATATTATTCAAACTTATCTTTTTTATAAAATAACTGAAAATTAGTCTAAACCTTGTTCAAATACAATCCAGAAACAAATTTGAACACAAAAATAAATTGCTAGAAACATAAGAAATCCGTAATTATCTATTTATAAAATCCTTCCCCTCTGACAATCTTTCATCTTTACAATCACATTCCCATCCCGTGGGCTTGAAATCCCAATAACTAACATCAACTGCATTCGCTTCTTCGTCTTCGTCTTCGTCTTCTGTATCACTAATGCTTGGCATATCGAACCCATCATCATGGCCATTCGGCTCGTCCCAATGTATTTCGTCAATGTATAGGTCGGGATTTAAGTCATCAGAATCAGAGAGGCTGCCATTTATCGTGGCGAAGAATCTATTTTTGCTACTAAGGAAGGCCTCTTTTGCAGCATAGTCGTTCCAATCCATGATTTTGTATGAGAATCTTGTTTGTTTCTTGGCTTCTATGAAATTTTCCCATGTGAATGACCCTATTTTGTAGCAGAATTCCCTCTCCCATTTAGGTATTTTTGGCACCCAAACCACTGCAAATAGTTTTGTAAAAACACACGTATATTAGATAGAATTCAATATTTTTATTACCTCAAAAATTATGAACTAGATTAATATAATGATATAATTAATTATAATCATACCAAAGAACATAAGTTTCATTAGCTGTCCATATATGTAGAAAAACAGGAAATACTAAAGTTCTAAAGAGATATATTTAAAACAAAATAATGCAAAAGAAAACACATCTTTGGAAAAAAAAACAGCATACTGTATTATCAAAACTTCATCCGTTGATGAAAAAATAATTTCATTATTCTATCTTGATTTGTAAATCAAAATTAGTTTCGTTTATGTTTATAAAAACTTTTCCACCGCTTTTTCTTTCTCTTGTTCAAGTATTTTCTTTTCATCTATGATACTTTACTATCTGCGCATTAAAATTCATGTAGACTGGATAGATATAAACAGAAAAACTGAAAAGTAAAAGGAAAAGAGGTAACCTACAATTTTGCGACATCTGCTTCGTCCGATGCTGCAATCTCGAATCCTCGCAACGATGAAATCTTAGCCGCTTTCCCATTGCTCGACGTTTTAATTGTCGAACTTGATTGAATATACTATGGTTATGCTACTATGTTGCTGAGAAAATAAAAAAATTTGAATGATAATAGATGATTCGAATTGAAAAGGAGTAAGCAATATTTCTTTCAAGAGAATACAGAGTAAGATCCTTGATTGGTATATATAGAAGAATTGGGAACAATGTATTTCCGAAGTAGAATTGGAATCAAACTTATATAAGTATGTATTTGCAATCTCTAGTGATCGAATTCTAATCGGAAAAAAAAAATTATCTTGGTTTACTTAGCATAATCTCTACTGATCTAATTTTAATTGGAAATAAATTTACTTACCATATATCGAAACAATGATAAACAATTTTTTTCTGTGTGTGATTACACAATATTGATAATTTATTTAATGCATAAACATCATATCCAATATTATGTCAAAGCTCCAGCTAAAAATGGAACTTTTCTCAAAGTCCATCCTACAAAAATAAAATTAAAATCACAATTAAAATTATAAACCAATTTTTTTGGCAAAATTCATCATCCTATTTATAAATTAAATTACCAAAAAATAAAATTTTAACTATTTCTCGTTATTGTAATATTTGACCCTTACAAATTTGACCGGTTTCGTAGATAACCTCTTCTCCAAGAAAAAAACAGAATTCCGCGTCTTTGCATCCCCATGGTAACCCGTGCGCCTCTCACAACAGATTGGTTATCATTTCATTTCAACCAATGATATTTCGACACGTCTCGGATACACGAAAAACTCGTATGCATACGATCTCACCGAGTCGTCTCCCAAATCTATATAGCGGTGGAGTTCTGTTGTTAGCTCATAAACACCACAAATTTCTATTTCTTCGTCAATTTCGAGAAAAAAACCTTCGCAAAATGCCTCGCCGTAGCTCCGGTGGTGAGTTTTCTCGCTTTTCTGCTTCATTTAATTTCGTTAGCAGCTGATTTTTTCGACCTGTTATTGATTAGACAGATTACTGAATTTCATCATGGAATCCTCATTTGCTGCTTTGTTGTATCAGTGTTTGCGTTGATCACGATTGTAAATGCTAGAATAAGATTTGTTGTTCCTGTTTTTGTTTCTGTTTTTAATATGTTTTGCTCCTATTGGCAATTTTAGAGATCAGAGATGGAATCATGGAAACATGTTGCAAAAATTTTGTGTATTTTTTAGGATAATGATATCAGTTGGATATTTTGGTGCTGAATTTGATAGTATGTCTTTTTTATGTGTTTTTGTTGAATTTTGATTTGAGCTTGATTGGAAGGGGGTGTTGGTTTGCATGTAAATTTTGCCTTATTTAGCTAACTGCTCAACTTTGGATTGGTGGAATGAATTGTTGATAACTGCTTTTGATATGTATATGCTTTCATTTGCTTTGTAGTCTCTGCAGAGATCTAAGTCGATACAGAATGTTATTAACCCTTAGTGTCTCTTATTTCTCTTGCTAGATTGATATCTAATGATATTCGTGTGTCTCTGGTTAATATCATCTCTAGTGTGTAAATGCATAGATCTGATTGCGTGTCCATAGCTGAGGTTTTTGTACTTTAAAACATCCATTGTAATTTTTGTTGAATGCTTCTATTTATCGTGTGGTACATGTCTACAAGATTCAAGTGTCGCAATGTAATGTTGTCTGGCTATGGATAACGATAAGCATCCGATTTGATGTTGATTATGAATTGATGATTTGACAGGAAGATCTGCCCGCCCAACTCCTCGTGCTGCTCCAGTATGGAATCCACCTCAACCAGGTGCCTAGTTATGCATCTACAACCTAGTATATGTGACATCAGGAGAATTCGCTTCTTTTTTGTTTTTGACTTTTTGTTTTGTTCTTCCTGTGCTCTTTCTGCTGATTGAGTACATGTTGTATTTCAACGTCTAGTGTAAACATAGTGTATCCCAGCTCATCATTCTATTCTTTAAGCAGTTCGTCAAGCTCCTCCTCCAGCTCCTGTTCAAAGTGGGCATGGTGGATCTATGCTTGGAGGCATTGGCTCAACCATAGCTCAAGGTACGTCGACACTGCCTGAAATGTGTAACATATGAAGTTCTATTATCGCACCTTCAGAAATAGGTTGCGGTTGCATTTTTGTTTTTTCGGCTCTAAAAATTCCCCTCGTTTCTTTTATAGGTGCGGCTTTTGGTACTGGAAGCGCTGTTGCACATAGGGCAGTAGATGCTGTTATGGGTCCACGAACAATTCAACATGAAGCGGTTGTCTCTGAAGCTATTGCACCATCTACTGCACCCGACATGAGGGCATCTGATGCTTGCAATGTGCAATTCAAAGCTTTCCAGGATGTAAGTATAGCTTTCCTATTACCATCATTGGTTCTTTTCATGAAACAACGTCGTGCTATTGTCGCATAACCTCTTTAGTCCAATCGGATGTGAAACCTTCAAAAAAATCTGCAATTTGTTGTCCTAATGCAAGTCATCGATCTTGAAAGAATAGAGGAGTGGTACAATATGATCATATCTTGTAGTACGTACTTTATATGTGTCGTGCTTTGGCTGATCCTGATGCTTCCTGAATGCTGCACATCTTATATTTTATTGCTTCTGGGTTTGTGAGGAAAGTTTTGGGGTGATTCTTGTGCAGTGCCTGAATAACTCTGGAAGCGAAATCAGCAAGTGCCAGTTCTACATGGATATGTTGGCTGATTGCCGCAGAAGCTCGGGCTCGATGGTGAGTTCCTAAATACATGGGAATTTGATTTCGTAAGTTCCTAAAATTAGATGTTCATGTTAGTATAAGCTGGTAATTATTGTATGGACTGATGGTTTCTACTACCTCTATGTTCTTGTTCGTCGTCGTTTGATGTGTGGAGTAAGGTCATTTGAAAATAATTAAGTTATGGTACAATGTTGCTTAGTTGATCCAAAATGGATTTCTCATCTGCGTTGCCTTTGCTTGGCTTATCTAGTGTGACGCAAACGTGTTACAAGACTGATCAAAATCATCGAGAATACACAGAAACCAATCATCGAAAATTTATTGATAATATCAAATTTTACTCAACAATGATGAAACCACTATTAGAAGTGGTCCAGAAACTCTAACAACTTCAAAGGGAAATAAAATAAAAATATGAAATTAAAATTAAATCTGAAAAATAAAAATGAATTGCTCTTTCCTCGATGTCTGATTGCCAAATTTCATCCTATATCATGCCGTGCTGATGACTTTGCTCCATCAGCGCTGGCGGAGCCAATTAAGGACAGGGGGGGACGGTGGTGCCCTAAAATTATGTAATTATTGTTATTTAAGAGTAACCAATGTCAAAGCTATCACAATGGTCTAATGGTGTTGCATTCCTTTCTCATTGCTTAGATCACGTAAATAATGTAAAAGACGATTTCTGAGTAACGGTATTATTTCATGTAAAAATTTATCGCACCCCCAAATCAAAAGTTCTGGATCCGCCATCAGCTTATTTCGCTAGTCCACTGTGAATTTCAAGTTATTACGGGATAGTTAATGTTTTTGGTCTTGGTGCTGAAGTTCGAAATCTTAATTCATAAGATCTACGGTTAATTAAAAAAAAGGCTATTCATTAAAAGAATGCCACTAGTTTTACAACAACTGGCTCTCTCAGTTGAAAATAATTTGGGTTCGCTACTCATCCTATTTTTTATTTGGTAAACAGATTAGTTAAACAAATGTTGCCGTGGCATATAATATTATATTACTAAGCCGTGGCACCAAAAAATTGAATTCAGTCAATTAACACATAACACACACAAAAAAAAAGATGGCCGCTGTTTATTCACGGATAATATAAAACAAATACTCATTCAGTCTCATTATTCATGGTACCTGCTAACTGCTTTTTAGGTTAACATTACAAGTTTTCTATTTAATATAGTACTAGTATTCATAATTCACACAACTTTAAAAATTCAAAACATATTTTTTGCTAATTATTTATCAGTAGACCATGTATAATCTAAAATTTTAAATTTTATTTTTTAAAATTAAAATCTAACATTTTCTTAAATTAGTTAAATAATACTATTATGATACTCCATTAGTATAGTAGGAGCAATTTAGTAAGGGATTAATATAATTAATAATAAAATTTAAATTTGGTTAAATTAAGTTCAAATCGATTTAAAGCTTAAAGACATTATGCACGTACAATTTGTATACATTTATCTTTTTTCTTAGTAATAGACTTAAAGAGTCAATTAGATCATGTCCCAATATATGGAAGTGTCCCTTTGAAATGTTGCTTCAATACATTGAGAGGTCAAACCATGATAACAAAGAAATATTCAAATTACGCTCATGAAATTACTTAAATGATTAAATTAGTGAAAATCAAAGTCCAAGCTTCAATACATCGATAATTAATCAAAGAGTCGAGACTCACGACATTTGATGATATTTCTCTAGAGAGCCAAACAACTGACTTTGATCTATATTTACATTCTTGTGATTTTTATTTGAAGCTGCCTTTTCCATCACAACCTCCCTTTCAAGAAACTCGTGCACAGTTTCCACCACACATCCCGGTCCGGTTCACTCTTCTCCAGCCTCGACTTACCCTCCTCCGCAAGGGACTCCTGTCGCGATAAGACCATATTAAATAACTCACACTCTATCTTATTACTCAAAATAAACGTTGAACGTGATTGATATGATTTGTACCTCGATGAGTTGGCGGCTGGAGAGACGGTCGATAAGGTGCAAGAGAATGTCCTTTGTGTATTCGGGGTGGCCTTGGATGCCCATGATGTGATCTCCACTCCTATACATCTCGACTCCGGTCCTCTCCGACCATGCTAGCACCTCAGCCTCTGGCGGGAGAGACCAGACCTAACTCAATTCGGTCAGAATCAACACATTAGTATTAGGATTCAGAAACCAAGTTGCTGGATTCGAGGAAACAAACCTCATCCCGATGGCATTCGATGATAGAAAGCGAAGAAGGAATATCGAGAGAAGTGAATATTTTTGATGGATAGAGTTGAACTTGTGTGATTCCAATGTCCCATCCCCCTCTTGCTCTTCCAATCTTTCCTCCAAGAGCTCGTGCCATTATCTAATTGCACAACAAAAACCTATTTTACTTACAAAACATCATGTCACATTTGATTATGATTCTGTTTCCTTGACCATTTTCTGTTCTAAACACACACATCACCATCACGTGTAATGGTGGAAATGGAAATCCTCATCATCCCACTAGGACAAGCCTATATAACTAGTATTACCATATATGGTGGGAAAGGTGTTGGACTCATATAGATGACAAAAATTACATGATTCGGACATCATTTTAGTATTGGGAAAACAATGGACATGCCGTCAAGTCAGTGAATATCGAAGAAACAAGGATCACAGGTTCTTATATGGAATATTACACATAAAGTAGCACTGCATCTAGTCTCATAAAGAAGATGTAGAAGATCAACAACACACTCCACCTACTGATTTATTATGGTCATATCATGAATTTCAAGATTTTAGCTTTTGCAAAAGCTACTGAAAAGACATCACAATCGACTCCATCATGGATATGTAACTAATCTTTCTCAATATAGTTTGATTACTCTTCTTAAATGAGTGTTAATTACCTAACTTGTATGGTAAAAACTCCAAAAAACAACAATTTGGTGCCAGAGCACTAGTTGGTGGTTATAGGTATAGACCTAAAATATAAAGTTGTGCAGGAACTGATGTGGACCAGAATGCCTCAACTAACTGGTCCTTGCATCGACTAATTTGTCTAGGAAGAGTTTACAGCTGCAAACTATACTAAAAATATTGTTCACTTCCTAAATGTTACCAAGAGGTTGTTTCTTCTATTTGTACAAACTTTCAAAAGAATCTTGTTAACACACACACCACACACACAAACGAATATCATGAAATAGTAGACGAGAATCCCAAGGTGAGTATGGTTTTTAACAAGGCACAAAGATGTATAAGAGAAGAGTTTATCAAAGCAAATGTGAAGTGGATGCAAGTTTTATGCTAGTTTAGCAATATCAACAATAAAATTATAAATGTAGCTAGTATTAAAGGGACATATATAAGAGTTTCCTCTCGATAGTTCAGTATGTAACCTTTGTTTTTTGTGGTATGTGTAAGATATACACGTTCAACAAGCACGGCATGTTCTAATATAATAACCATATATCTCAAGATAAACCGTTTCAAACTATAGATAGTTAAAATAACTTGCGCACAGAAGCAAAGGGCTAAACAACATATTTAATCTCATAAACATTTATATATAATTTTCTTACTAAAATCAACATTTATATTGTTATCTTGGTTGCTTCGTTGATGGGTGTTATCACTTATCATACTGTAAAAATAAGGCAGGTGGCGTGGCCCCAAAAAATCCAGCTGTACTGCACGGACTTGGACCATAATAAAGAGAAAGCAGAGATATATGCAGCCGTCCACTTGTACAGGCAAGTCCTAATACAGCTGAATTTTCATATTTAGGATAAAGACACCATTTTTTGTATATAATACTAAGTTTCAATATAATAATTTTAAAATCTTGCACAAGTCTTCATCATCTGTTAACATTTAATGTTGAAATGCTAAGCATCTTCTGTATTTAAGTAGAAGTAAAAAGGCTTTAATCCAAAATCAAGAAATGGTTTTATAACGCTCTTCTATGGTTGCCTAATTAGCAGTGAGCCACCCACAGCCCATGTGGCCAACATTAATAATGGAGAGACACAGAGTGAGAGAGACTCCCAACCCTTTTGCCTTTTTCCACATTTCTGGCAAAAAATAGTTGGTGTCTCTATTCTTTTCATGCACATATTAGTTATGGAAAACAAAGGGTATCTACTATCCAGTCAGCTATTCCTTGTTTCCTTGTTTCCTTGTGGTCATTGCTATCACACTCATAAAATGGCATAACTTACAAAAAAACTATTCAAAAAATGGCATAACTTACAAAAAAAACTATGTTTACAAAACCATAGGCTAATTCTAGGAGTGAATGGATTTTGACTTTCTCAATTTTGACCTGTCCTTCTACTTGTTTTCGAAATTTGTTAATGTATTTACAAGTACCACGAAACTTTGCTGCAATGCTACTTGACTATTTTTAATTTAACAAACAATCTATTGGGCTTAAGCAGCAAATTCTTTAATATAAAGAAATTAAGAGTCATAGACAGCTTTATTAATTAATAGTTTTCGTTGGCCTGCTATATACTATTATGGCCCCCACCCAATGCGAACCTCTAAGGGCATTCACAATGGGACGGATGTCCCGGCGGACATCTCGACGGACTTTTCAAAAACACCTTCTGTCTTATGTCATAAGGACATCTCACTGCATTGTCACGTCATAAGGATATCCCACTACACAATGGCGGGCATCCCCAAGGACATCCCGACAGACATCCACAAAAAATAAAATAAAATTGGGACGTCCGTCGTGTCAACGCAATGGCGGACGTCCCGGAAAGCCGTGGAACTCCGGTATCCGCAGCGGACGTCCGTATCCGTATGCATGCTACCTAATGGCAGACGTCCCGCGCGAACGTCCGGCACGCCGGTCCGACTTCCGCCGGGACATCCGCCATTGTGAATGCTCTAATCACATCCCATGTACAAAACTCAAGCTAGTTCATTATTTTATTCATTAGATCCATTAAAATATATCTCATGACATAGTAACAAGATAGGTAACCCCTAGTTAGCATTTTCTAATTCAACAATGTCAATTGATTTTATATTTCAAGGTAATCACATCCCATGTACATAACTCAAGCTAGTTCATTATTTTATTCATTAGATCCATTAAAATATATCTCATGACATAGTAACAAGATAGGTAACCCCTAGTTAGCATTTTCTAATTCAACAATGTCAATTGATTTTATATTTCAACGGGCGTGATCAAATACTAACTTTTTAACAGTAATAACTAATAATTAAATATCAATTTTGTATGTTAAAAATATCAACACAAAAACATAATTTTATCAATCTTTCTTGTGTTGATAAATTATGTCTTTGTATTGATATTTAAATTTACATGTCGTATTGATATAATTATGTCTTTTTGTATTGATAATTTTAATACACAAAATTAAAAGTTATTAGTTATTACTATAAATTAGTTAGCAACACTAGTGCAACCCTATATTTCAAATTAGAATAGATGCCGTTCAAATTGTACAAAAGTGGTGCGGAAGAAACGTATAGCTACATATTTATGAATCTGAATTTCACTAATGTTTTTTTTACATCAAGCTTATCTCACATAATAATTGGAGTGCAGTCAACTCTTCTAGTTGCACAATAAATTTTTTAAACCATATTCTTAATGCCTAATTTCATTTTAATGCCTAGTGCAAACGTGTCATACCCAGCATGATATCTAGCTAAGTCTAACGTGACAGGATTAACTATAATTGATTTCACCGACGAACCAAGCCACCTATGTCCCCTAACCCTTTGTTTATTTTTAAACATTTTTATTCTTGATTTTGACTTCTCATCTTCATCTTAACTGTATTTCATTAATACAGCTTCGTATCCAATCGATTGTACCACTACTTAATCTAACCATATTGACTAATATAGGGAGTACTTAGTGTTTTTAAGTTCCTCTATTTCATTCATAAGTAGTAACTAGTAACCATTTTTTAATACAAGTGCAGCAAGTGAAATAATTTAAGGTGCACATAATGAATATATGAGAAAATTTTAAAAACCGTGGTTTCAATAAGAGGGAACCCCAAAGTAGTCACTTGAGAGAAGATATTTGACCTCTAATTCTACCACGGTCAATTCAAAAGTGTTTGGCTGCGATAAATTTTCTCTGAGATTATTCGAAATTGAATTGACAGGAGCTTAAATTATAATCTCGAAATTGAATTGACACGAGATTAAATTAACTTTTATGATAGGAAGATCAAAATTTATAAGTAGAGTTTTACACATACAAAGAGGAGAAAAACGTGTGACGCTGGAAAACCATGTAAAGACAGCTGCCGCAACAAACTCACCAGACATAAAAGCGATAAAACCGAAAAAAAAAGAGAATAAAATGCCGTTTGGAACTACTTCTACAAGTTTTTTTACTTTTTCGAAGCACAAAATGCACTTCACAGCCAATATTGTTTTATACGCCTAATTCCTTTCGGTTACACAAATCTACACTGGATGAATGAATGCAAGCGCAACCAACGATGCAGCGCAAATGAAAATAACAAAAATCAACACACGATCTGCACTCAATAAATCAAATCGATAACAAATAAAGCTGAAAAATAAAAATAAAAATTACCTGATGACCGAAGCAGATGCCAAGCACCTTCTTCTTCATGGCGTCGAGCTTGTTGAGCAGAGCGAGGAGCTTGCAGATCCATAGGTCGTTGCCGTGGGCGTCATTGCAGCTCCCGGTGATGACGAAGCCGTCGTAATCGCCGATCTGATCGTCGGCGGGAAAATCGCCCCTCGCCACCCTGAAAACGTCCCAGCTCTCGCCTTCCTCCTTGAGCATTCGCACGAACACGCCGTAGTAGCCGCCGTAGAGCTTCTTCACGTAGTCGGAATCCTCGGCGCAGAGGAGGACGGCGAATTTCTGGCCTCCCATTCTCTCTCTCTAGATTTGATGATGAATGAGTGTTTTTAGAGAGAGAAAGGGAGTGAGGAAGGCGAAGGTTTGGGGAAATGGGTTTATTTGATTTGATGTCTAAACTCAATTTCACATGTGTTATTTATAGACAAATAATTAAACTAACCAAGAAATACTACTCCATTAAATTTAGTTTATTTTTTATATTTTTTATTTGATCTTTTTATAAATTCAAATATTCGATTTGATTCTATGTTTTATAAATTGAAAATATCTAAAAATCAAATTTTATTTAAAGAAAGCTATTCGTTTTCTTATTATGAATTTCGAAGATAAGTGACACATAAATTTCATTTTGGCAAGAGTTAAATTCATTTAAATGTATTTACTCCCTCCGTTCCGGGCTACTCGCCCCTTTCCTTTTCGGCACGGAGATTAAGGAATGAGTGTATAGGAAAGTCAAAAATGACGGATGTAGTTGAAATTTTTTACTAAAAATGGAAAGAGTGCAAGTAACTTGGGACGCCCAAAAAGGAAATAAGTACGAGTAGCTTGGGACGGAGGGAGTATTATACGAACTAAGAGCATCCACAATGGCGCCTAGCGCACCACCTAGCCGAGCGTCGGCGCTAGGCGAACCATTGCAAGAGCCGAAAATCGCCGAGCGGTTTTTCGGAAATGAATTTCGCCTAGCGCTAGGCGGTCAAAATCCGCTGGGCTATGCGCTGGGCGATCCGCTCGGTGCCATTGCAGCGCCCGGATCGCCCAGCGCATAGCCCAGCGGTTTTTTTTTCGAAACACTATATATACGCGATTTGCACTTCATTTTCATTCGCACCACTTGTATTAACGAGTACTCTCTCTATCTTAATTTCTGTACAAGATCAACACCGAGAAATGAGTAACGCGGGTGGTAGTAGTGGAGGTAGTGGGGGGGACGCTGAGGAGTACGAACGTCGAATGGCCGAAGCGCTTGAGGCATATACCAACCGCGGGATAGACCAATGGATGCAAAGCGCCTTGCAGCCGGCGGTACCTCGACCTCGGCCAGTTGTCCATCGCCGACAAGCGATTGATCGTGATCACGTAGCTGCACTTCAGCGCCTATACGAAGACTACTTCGCAAAGGAGTCGCGGTTCAACGCCAACCTTTTCAGGCAACGTTTTAGGATGAGCAGAGCCCTGTTTATGTGTATTGTTAACGCCTTGGAGCAGCGATATATGTATTTCCGCTTCAGGCACGATGCGGCTGGCAGACCCGGCCACACACCTATTCAAAAGTGCACTGCGGCAATCCGGCAGTTGGCCTACGGAGGCGCGGCAGACATGTGGGACGAGTACCTCCACATCGGTGAGACGACTTCCCTGGAATGTATGAAGTATTTCTGTGAGGGCGTGATTGAAATATTTAGTGATCAGTACCTTCGAAGCCCTACCCCCCAAGACTGTCAGGATCTGATGCAGATGCACGGGGAGAAGCATGGGTTCCCGGGAATGTTAGGCAGCATAGATTGTATGCATTGGGAGTGGAAGAACTGTCCCACTTCCTGGAAGGGGTTCTACACGACCGGCTATAAGGGAAAGAATCCCACGATGATCCTCGAGGCCGTAGCTGATTACCGGCTGTGGATTTGGCACGCGTATTTTAGGATAGCCGGGTCGAACAACGACCTCAACGTCCTCAACTCGTCGCCCCTTTTCAACGAGCAGTGCCAGGGCATCGGGCCGGCCATCAGTTTTGTCGCCAACGGCAACCGGCATGATATGGGCTACTACTTGGCCGATGGGATATACCCTAGGTGGCCCGTGTTTGTGAAGACGGTCCGATGCGCATCAGATGAGAGGAAGGCCTACTTTGCGGCACGGCAGGAGTCGGCGCGCAAGGACGTGGAGCACGCATTTGGTGTGCTCCAGTCTCGATGGGCGGCGGTTAGGGGTCCAACGCGTTTGTGGCATGTCGACTGCATTGCTGATATAATGTACGCTTATATTATCATGCACAACATGATTGTCGAAGATGAAGGTGTACAACTGACTGATTGGGCCAACGACGATAATAAAGCCGGTCCAAGCCACGGCGTCGCCGCCGCCAACGTACGAGGTGGAGTACCTCACGATGAAGAAGCCCTCCTCCAAGCACATGCCGACATGCGTCAGACGGATGCTCATATTCGACTCCAAAAGGATTTAATTGAAGAGTTGTGGGCACGGAGGATTGCAAGACGTTAGTTTTTATTTAAATTTATGTAATTTTTTAAAATGTAATTTATTTAAAATTTAAATAAAATTGTTGCATTTTCCCGTATCTGTGGTGTAAATTTAATTATGTATTTTGTGTGATTGTTCATTATTTGTTTTATATAATTTTGAGTGATGTGGCTGGGCTATGGCTGGGCTATTTGCTTGTTTTGATGATGTGGCAGGAGGATTTTTAGTGCTGATGATGTGGCAGGAGGAGTTTGTAGCTAGGCTATGGCTGGGCGAAAACCATTGTGGATGCTCTAATGGTCTCATACTTTAAGTTTTGTTCAAAAAATAAATATAAGGTCATCCAAAATTAAATATTTTCATCGTGATTTAATATAATCTTTTATCTACATTAATCCTCAACATCCACAATTATATCTCTTAGAGCATCCACAACCGTGTTCTTGCCAACGAGCACGGTTGTGGGCCCGACCCCACTTTTTCTGTCTGCTCTTAGGCAAGAGCACAACACCCACAGCCGTGCTATTCCGCAAGGACGAGCACAAGGGCACCACCATTCTATTATTCAATTTGAATAAAAACATTTCCACAAAATTAAAATGCATTAAAAATATCCGAAATAATATTACAAATTACAAATAAAATAAAAAATTACATAATTAAAATCCTAAAAATTAAAAATTACATAATTAAAATCCTAAAAATTAAAAAGTACGTAATTAAAATCCTAAAAATTAAAAATTACATAATTAAATTCATAAGTGACCGAATTTCGTCCAAATGGATGATGAATGTATGTATTTATAGATGGTTTTGGGATTAAATTTTTTTAAAAAAATTCAAAAAAAATTCAAAAAAACGGTAATAAAACGACTATATTTTTGGGAATCCAATTTTTTTTTAAATTTTTGGTATTATTTTCGATTTTTTTAAAAAATGTCAACGACCAATAGAAACACATCACGTCGCCCTGCTTGCTGGCACGGACGTGCTCTTAGCTAAGAGCACGTCCGTGCCAGCGGCAAGAGCGCAGCGACGGACAAACGTGTCCTTGCCAGCGGCAAGGACGAACGGAGAGCTTGTGCTCACCGTTGCAGATGCTCTTATAATCTTATTTCTTCCACAATTAATGAGTCTTATCTCATGTTTCTTAAAATTTTCTCTTATTTTATATAATTCGTAGTATTGGGTATATTTATAATTAAGTTTTCAAATAATCGAAATATAGTATTTGGAATCTTGGATCATGGCCTTTTTGGAAAAGACATAGAAAGTTAGTATCCACTAACCATCACAATGGAATTTGGACAACGAATGAGAATAAATTGGGAATAATGGGTAAATTTTGATGAAAATGTTGAGGAATCTGAAGAATAAGAATAAATTGGGAATATTGGGCAAATTGTGACGAAAAATGTGGAGAACTTTGATGAATATGAAATTGAAATTATTTTATAAAATGATGCAATCATATCGTTTGGTATCTTTCGATGTAATTTGGAGTTGAGTTATAGACATTTATTTGAAATGGAAATCAAAATATTTTATATATAAACCGAATGTTTATTTACAAACAATTATGATTTCATATCGATCATAAATCACAACCTTATAATAGTTTTTTGTAAGAGGTTATAGACTTTTACCACAAACGATCGGAACTAATAACATGCAAACATTTTTATAGCATGTAAAATAAGAAATTGGACAGAGTTCAGTAATAATTATCTCTAATATTTATGATTCTTAAAAACACAATTTATAAAAATAGTTTATATAGTACAATAAAAACGAACTACTCCCTTTTGCTGCATTCAGAATTATGTACTACTACTGTGTTACTGTTACGGCATGAATTATGTGGGTTTTGGTATGTGAATGTGACATAAATGAAAATGTACATAAAATATTCTTTGGTAAGGGAAAATTGAAATGCATATATAAATAAAAATGTGGAAAATTACGTGGAAGCGCTATCACGTGATATTTTATCCCTGAATCACGTGCGAATCTTAGCTGATGTGGTATTCTGCCACCCTTGTCTGAATCAGCTGCTAATTTTCCTTTATTAATTCATGCTACTGTTATTCTGCCTAATCACGTGCTCTTCAAACATTATTAAACTTAATTATAAATTTATGAACATAATTAATTCGTGCTCTTCAAACATTATTTTATTCGTGCTTTTCAAATACATTTTATGAACATAATTAATTCGTGCTCTTCAAACATTATTAAACTGTTATTTTATTCTGACTTTTGAATAAATTTATATCGAATATATATTTTCTGTCGGTAGTGAAGCCTGCGTAAATTTATATCCTAAGGATTGGTTAAAATAAAATTATATCTTGTGATAAATTATAAATGTTTTTTTCCAATAATTTTTTTTAATTAAGGCGACGACACGTTTTGACAGCAAATTCATACATTTTCAAATAAAAAAATGTTCACAAAATCGTTGTTACTTGTTTAAAAAGGGTTTAATCATATAATATATATAGAGAACTACATACATATGGTAGATTTTAATTTTGGATTTTGTTTATATACTCACTATATTTTTTAATTATTTGCTGGGAAATAGAGGTTTAGGATAGCAGAACTTTCAAAGATTTGTTTACCGCACGAGTCTGGTTGAGATTTTTCTTTTTCTATTTCTTCTTCATTTGTATGTTTACTCTATTTTATTCTGTTCTTGTATTTTAAGGAATACATTTGAATTAGTGAGTCATGAAATCTGTAGAAAAAATATCTTAATATGAATATTTAGTTATACATCCATGAAACTCAACTAAATAACCTAAAATAGTTTCCATTTCATTTAATAAGCCACAAACTGGTCCAAAATAGTTAATCAGAGCACAAGTTGGCCCAATTATTCAAAGATGTGGTAAGAGTGGGATGGCCCAAAGATTGGAGAAAAGAGATGAGGTTTGATGGCTCAACCACGTCTATATTCTCTATAACCCCTACCGGTTCGAACTCTCGCAGACGTGCAGACACAATCACACACACACTCACTCACGCGGCGGGTGGCCATGGCATGGGAAGGGTACTATGTCACTGGGTTTGGCACCGATTAAGCCTTTGCCGGAGCGATGGCTTGGCTTATGTTAGTCCAGTCAATAAGAGTGTCCACAATGATTAAGGCCAAGCCCAACCCCAAGCCAAAAAAAATATTGTTCACCTTAATAGTGGATAAGCCCAAGCCACATATTAGTTATTTTTTATTTTTGGTTATATTTTAATTTAATTAAAATAAAAATTAACTATAATAATTTTAAAAAATTACATAATTTAATAAAAAAATTAAAATCAATTCTTCGTTGTATTCTAGAAAGGGGAAATTATACAGAGAAAATTAAGGTGTAAAATGTGTGTGATGTGAAAATGTGTGGAATGAGGTATTTATACAATTTTTTTGAAAATATAAAAAAAAATACGAAACTTTGGCGGAGCCGCGGCTCGCGCCCAAGACCAGGCCGTCTCCGTGGCGCAACAATATCATGCTCAAAATGATACTCCATTGTTTAATAAAAAATGTTCATTCAATTCAAATAACATCATTTTGAATATTACTACTACTAAGTAGCAGTAATTATTTTGTAAATACATTGAGAATAAAATTAAAAGTTTAAAGTTTAATATTTATTTTCAGATTTTATGAAACTACTAGAATTTGTCAACATCTTGTAATTTTAATGACAATTATTCCAGTCATTAAGTGTTAAGGTTGTAGTAAGTTAGATCACTATAAAAATGTTTGATTGGCCCCACTACCAATAATTCCCGCCAACTTGACACCTATACTTTTCTTCGTCAACAAAGTTTCCTTGGGTCCTCCATAATTAAAGATTTAAAGTTAGAGACTTAGACATATTTTTAGTTGCATAATTAAACATTCCATAGATTAATTGCTAAAAATACAAATTAAAAAAACAAAAAAACATACAATTAAAATCCTAAAAAATTAAACTTTACATATAATTTAAAATACAAATTTAAAGAAAATAAAAAAACTACTCCGCCGGCGAATCATCCCCCGAAGGCGGAGGAGATGCAATAGGAGGCGGAAGACCAAGTTGTGCTGCCATATACACAATTCCGTTCCCACCGCCGGAGTTGCCGTCGCCGGACATTTTGTGATGAGATGTTAGATGACAATTGGAGAGGAAACTGAGATGATTTAGGAAGAATAGATGTGTAGTTGTGTGTGAAATGAGGATGAATTAGGAGTATTTATAGAGTAAAAAATTAATTAAAAAATAAAAAAAGAAAAGATTTATTGCGTCAGCGCGTGACGACACCCACTCGCGGGCCGGCGAGTGGGCGTCACGCATGGCGCAGGGGCGAGCCACGTCGTCGTGGCGCGTGGCGAGACAGCCCGTCTCGTGTCTCGCAGGGACGGGTCGCGGGGCGTGATCGTGACGGGCGCGGGATGGGCCGGTGTGGCGCAACGCGTCGCGCGAGCATTCCGTCTCTCCGCGACGGAACGTTGGACGGTGGCGCGCCGCGTAGTTGATGGCCTTAGGGTTTTAGGCAAAGGGATGTATAGGTAAAGCGGATATTCCCACCAAATCACACCGTACTATACTTTTCCTTAGAATCCGAGTGATCGGCTTAAATATTAAGAGAATAATTATTAACATAGTCTCATTCTCTCATTTCCAATCAAGAATGCTATGGGAATATATATAGGAATTGTTGTACCATATGTTATCCACTCTTTCGTCATTCAAGTTGATGATTTTGGTGCCATACCGATAAAAATTGATATTATTGAACAATCAAGACAACAATTCACACAATATCTGAGTAATCAGTTTAAATGTCAAGTGAATAGTTACCATAGTCTCATTCTCTCATTTCCAATTAAGAACATGGTTGAAAATTTATGGAAATTACATGTGATCCGTTCTTTTGTCATTCAAGTCAATGAGTTAGATGCCACATAGATGAAATATTTTATATAGATTATATTAACTAACGAGTTAGATGCCACATAGACGAAATATTTTGTATTGATTATGTTAACTTTTTATATTAATACGAAAGAATGTTTAAAGTTTTGTGATTGAATGCTACCATATCAGGTTTGGATGCAAATGATTAGATGTAATTTATTTGTTGTAGATTCCCATAAAAAGTTAAAATAAATTATACTATAAAAAGACTATGAAGAAACTTTCAAAAGTCTTCGGAAAACTTTCATACTACGAAGTTTCTTCAGAGAAGAAGAAATTTCTCAAGTAGAGAGAGAGAGAGATTCTCACAATCCAAACTGGAATTCCATCGGCAATGGCGCTCCTCAAGTTTGCTCTTCTCTGCATCGATCTTGTTGGCTGGTACGTTTCCTTACTTCGCACCTACATTCTTCATAGTGTTTTTCAACAATCCCCCTTCTTCTCTATTGATTATCTACTTTGTTTAGCAATGATAATGCATTATTCATATACCTTAACAGTTCAATTGAGTTTTTCAAGTTGATCGACGCGAAATTCTCGCGTTTTAGTTAGGGTTTTGAGTTCGTATACGTACACACATGCATGTATAATGTATTTCTGCAGATAATACGCTTAAACTAACCTCCTCATCCTCTCTCCCTATGTCTCTTTCCATATGAACATCTGATGCAGGCCAGCAATTGCTCTGGTTTATCCCCTGTAAGTTCTGTCATTCTACAATGTTGCAGAGTAAAGTGTTATTGTACAAGTTTTGGCTGAATTGGGATAATTAGATGATTATGTGTTGGTGGTTAATTTTTTTTGCAGGTTTGTTTCAATCAGGGCAGTTGAGACTGGTTCTGGATACCACATGAGGAAGTTGGTCAGATATTGGATAATGTTCTCTTTGTTTTCTCTCTTTGAGTTTGCTTTAGTGAAAGTCATTGAGTGGTAAGTGTTGCTCCTATAGCTGCTTCTGTTGATGATTCCCGATTATTTGCACTTAGAATGTTACTATGATAAGTACGTAGAAATTTATTCATGATTTTTGCCCCTAGGTCTTTTGTAAGGCATCGGTGTAACTGTAATGATTATGTGTTCGTCTGTATATCCTTGGATAATGAGCATTTTATTAGATGAAGGGATTGGGTTTCTTGTTTGGTTGCTTACCTCCTATGCCATTTTGTTTGGTATATGTGTTTGACAGCAAGCATGCGTTTAGAGAATTAAAGAGCTTTGTGATCGTACATACAAGCTCTGTTTCATGTATGGATTCATGCATTACTTCATTTGTTTTGGACAGGATACCTTTCTGGTCTGGTGTAAGACTTGCAGTTATCTTCTGCTTAGTGATGCCTCAGTTTGAGGGTGCATGTCTTGCCTACCAAGGCCTTGTAAGTTCATTTATTGACAGGTTTGACATGCTAATGGAGGAGAGACTTTGTAAGAGAAGAACATTTTTGGATGCAGTAGACAAATACATCAACGAAAATGGATCAGAAGCTCTGGAAAAGCTTATTGCATCACAGGTCAGCCGCTTTATGACATTATTTGGAACAGTTCCTAGTGAAGTTTTTCGGTGATAATCCTTTCAAAATGAATTATGGAGCTTTAAGTTTCTTCAGGGAGTGTCAGATATTTTTGTAATACAGCGTGACAGGGAAACATGAGGTGGTTTTAGTTTCTTTTTAGTTTAAACTAGCTAGCCATTGGAATTTCACTTGTTATCTTTCTCTTACTCTCGTGGTGAAGAGTTTGCAATTTTCTTGATTTCTTTTCTCAGATTGACACCCCGTTCCATTTAAAATTGGGAACAATCTGAACATCCAGAAATTGCAGGTGTGCTGTAAACATTCAATTTCTTATGTTGACTTATTTCTTATGTTATACAGATGACACCACCAGAAGCAAGAGTGGAAAATAGATGCCTTGAGACTTCCCTCCTCAAGAAATCTGAGCAAGAATGGACCTGTGGCTTATGTAAGATGACTAGCGTCGGTTTGTCAACGCTGAATGCTCATCTTCAGGGCAGCATGCACAAGTCCAAGCTTGAGATCCTGAAAACAAGCTTGCTTAATGCAAAAGATACAGGATCGTCGCCTTTGGTAACTTGTGAAACTCACTAAGCCTGTTCTTTTGATTTAATTTTCTAAAGTATTGATTTAAAATTGCTGATTTTGTTACTAGTATATGCATGACTATCTAAGAAATTACCGGGATTTAGATATTAGAAACTGAGCAGCAGTCCCTTATTTGCCTTTATCCTTTATGCGTTTGAGCATTTCATAGCACATAAGCTTCTGTCAGGTTCTTCATCTTTACTGATCAGTTTAACTTCCTTCCATACCTCCCCATCTATCAACGATAGCCAATCTCACTCTCACTTTTCCTTTAGTTTGTTATGCTTGTTCAAAGTTCAATAAAAATTTGTTGACCAGGATTATTTTGCGGTTTCTATTTGAAGTCGCAGGTGCAACACACACGTTCATTTTCCGCTGCTTGGGATCTGAAGGGAACATATGCAGCTGCTGAGTTTAAAGAGAGAATGCCACCAAAAGAACCAGAGAACACTCTCCTCAACAAAACTGAGCAAGAATGGACCTGTGATTTATGTAAGGTTACTACGGCGAGTAAGTCAATGTTGAATGCTCATCTTCAAGGGAGCAAGCACAAGTCCAAGCTTGAGTCCCCTAAAGCATGCTTTCTTGATACGAAAGATACAGGTCCCTCGCCTTTGGTAATTTGTGAAACTTAGTCAACCTAGTATTTTGATTTTATTTTGCTTTAGTATTAATTTTGAATAGCTTTTATTACTAGTGTATGTAATTTAAACTTTGAGAAACTACTAGGATCTGAAATATGAGAAACTAAGTTGCAATTTGAGACAGCCCTGGAAGTAAGCTTTCTTGTGCAAAAGATACAGGACCTTCACCTTCAGGAGCTTGTGAAACTCGATCAGCGGCCTATTTTCATTCATTTTGTTTTGCACAAGTATTTATTTAAAAAAAGTGCTGGTTTTATTATCATTTTCCCTTTATCAGTCTCTGATCATTGTTCCTTCTAGTTGGTACATTTGTTTAATTCAAATGGAAAACTATTGAGCGAAGCGATGGCAGGTTCAGCACGCACAGCCAGTTTCTGCTAATTGGGATTTGAACGGAACAGTTGAAGTTGCTAAGGATAAAGAGATGATGCCACCAAAAGAAACTGCAGAAACGCAACTCCCAGAAACCCCTCTCAAGAAATCTCAACAAGAATTGAATGGTGATATGTCCAAGGTTACTACTGAGAGTGAGTTCATGTTGAATGATCATCTTCAAGGTAGCCAACACAAGTCCAAGCTTGAGACCACCTTGAAAGCAAGCTTGCTCGAAGCAAAAGATACAGGACCTTCACCTTCGGTAGCTTGTGAAACTCAATTGTCAACCTATTTTTTAATAATGATATTGAAATTCTGCTTTTATTGTGGGTGTTTGATTTTATGTACTTTCTAGTACTATATGATAAGAATCGTGCTGCATATGAACTACTTCAAAATTAGAATGGAGAATGGTTAATTTGAATTTTCTATCTGCAACAGCAGGTGCAACACTTGCAGTCAGTTTCTGCCGCATGGGATCTGAATGGAACACATGCAGCTTTTGAGGAAGAAAAGATAGTGCCACCAAAAGAAACTGCAGAAAGGAGACTCCCAGCAAGCCCTCTCCTCAAGAAAGATAAGCAAGAATGGGCTGGTGATCTATGCAAGGTACCTACCGAGAGTGTGTCAACGCTGAATGATCATCTTGAAGCGAGCAACCCCAACTCCAAGCTTGAGACAGCCCTGGAAGTAAGCTTTCTTGTGCAAAAGATACAGGACCTTCACCTTCAGGAGCTTGTGAAACTCGATCAGCGACCTATTTTCATTCATTTTGTTTTGCACAAGTATTTATTTAAAAAAAGTGCTGGTTTTATTATCATTTTATTTATAAAAAGAAACTACTAGGATCAAAATTATGAGAAACTAAGCAGCAATCCTTTTTTTCTTTAGGGGATGTTTACTTTTCATGATTGATAAGATACATGATTAAATGTTTTATCCTCATTACTATGATTTCTCCAATCTTAACCTTTTAAAGAGATAAGAATCAAACAGAATTAGCTCAAATGAGCCTTAGGATATTCCATATTTATAATTCATCTTAGTAAACAAGGGATTAGCCAATAGTACTATTTTTATCTGTCTAAGCTAATCCTAAAAATTAAATGCCCCCTTAAATACTTTATAGCTGCCACGGGCTTCTGTCAGGTTCATCTTTGTAAACCAGAGTATCTTCTTTCACAACCTCAGCCTTTTGCTGATCTCATCCATAACTTTTCCTCTCAATTGTTACGTTTGTTCAAAGTCCAATGGTAAACTGTTGAGCAAGGATAACATATCATTTATCTACAATGTCAGGTAGAGCGTGCACCGTCAATTCCTGCTGCTTGGGAACCGAAGGGATCATATACACCTGCTGAGGTTAAAGAGATAATGTCGCCAAAAGAAACTGCAGAAAAGTGCGGGCTAGGGACCCCTCTCCTAAAGAAATCTTGTCAAGAATGGACCTGCGATCTTTGCAAGGTGACAACCCCGTGTGAGATAACGTTAAATGGTCATCTTCAAGGGCGCAAACACAAGGCCAAACTTGAGACTATCCTGAAAGAAAGCTTGCTTGATGCAAAAGATACAGGACCCATCTTACCTTTGGTAACTTGTGAATCTCAATCACCCAATTGTTTTGATATTGGTTATTCTTAAGTAGTAGCAGTTTTTAAAACTGCTGCTTTTAGTACTTGAATATTTATGAAAATTTAAGAAACTACTTGGATCTTAAATATGAGAAACATAGCAAGCACAAGCAACTATTTCATCTTTACAGGCCAGTTTCACTTCCTTAACCACCTTTCACTCTTTGCCAATCTCTGATCGTTGTTCTTTCTAGTTGTTATATTTGTTCAATTCAAATGGAAACCATCGAGGTCATTTATTCTATTTGCAATGGCAGGTGCAGCACACACTGCCAGTTTCTGCTGCTTGGGATCTGAACGGAACACTAGAAGCTGCAAAGAATAAAAAGCTAATGCTACCAAAAGAAACTGCGGAAACCCCTCTCCTCAAGAAAGCTCAGCAAGAATGGACTGCTTTTATTACTAACGTATGTATGATAAATTATAAGAAACTACTAGGATCTGAAATATGAGAAACTAAGTTGCAATCCCTTATCTTTCCTTTATGCACTTCATAGATAGCAGTCACAGGCTCCAGTTTAGTTTCCGTTGACACCTCTTTACCTTTCTTTGTCAATTCTACCAATACTTTTCCGTTTTGTTAAGTTTGTTCAGAGTCCACTGGTAAACATTCGAGCAAGAATATTGTATCATTTGCATCTACAATGGCAGGCGGAGCATGCACAGTCAATTCCAGCTGGTTGGGATCTGAAGGGAACATATGCAGCTTCTGAGGTCAAAGAGATGATGCCGCCAAAAGGAACTGCTGAAAAGGGGGACACAGGGACCCCTCTCCCCGAGAAAGCTCATCAAGAATGGAACTGTGATCTGTGCAAGGTGACAACCTCGGATCCGTTAATGCTGAATGGCCATCTTCAAGGGCGCAGACACAAGGCCAAGCTTAAGACTATCCAGAAAGAAAGTTTGCTTGATACGAAAGATACAGGACCCTTATCACCTTTGGTAACTTGTAAAACTCAATTAGTCAATTGTTTTGATTTTGATTTTACTTAAGTAGATTTTAAAATTGCTGCTTAAATTTGAGAAACATGGCAGACACAAGCAACTATTTCATCCTTGCAGGCAGTTTTAATTTCCTTCACCACCTTTTCCCTTTATCAGTCTCTTATCATTGTTCCTTCTAGTTGGTACATTTGTTTAATTCAAATGGAAAACTATTGAGCGAAGCGATGGCAGGTTCAGCACGCACAGCCAGTTTCTGCTAATTGGGATTTGAACGGAACAGTTGAAGTTGCTAAGGATAAAGAGATGATGCCACCAAAAGAAACTGCAGAAACGCAACTCCCAGAAACCCCTCTCAAGAAATCTCAACAAGAATTGAATGGTGATATGTCCAAGGTTACTACTGAGAGTGAGTTCATGTTGAATGATCATCTTCAAGGTAGCCAACACAAGTCCAAGCTTGAGACCACCTTGAAAGCAAGCTTGCTCGAAGCAAAAGATACAGGACCTTCACCTTCGGTAGCTTGTGAAACTCAATTGTCAACCTATTTTTTAATAAAGATATTGAAATTCTGCTTTTATTGTGGGTGTTTGATTTTATGTACTTTCTAGTACTATATGATAAGAATCGTGCTGCATATGAACTACTTCAAAATTAGAATGGAAAATGGAGGATTTGAATTTTCTATCTGCAACAGCAGGTGCAACACTTGCAGTCAGTTTCTGCCGCATGGGATCTGAATGGAACATATGCAGCTTTTGAGGAAGAAAAGATAGTGCCACCAAAAGAAACTGCAGAAAGGAGACTCCCAGCAAGCCCTCTCCTCAAGAAAGATAAGCAAGAATGGGCTGGTGATCTATGCAAGGTACCTACCGAGAGTGTGTCAACGCTGAATGATCATCTTGAAGCGAGCAACCCCAACTCCAAGCTTGAGACAGCCCTGGAAGTAAGCTTTCTTGTGCAAAAGATACAGGACCTTCACCTTCAGGAGCTTGTGAAACTCGATCAGCGACCTATTTTCATTCATTTTGTTTTGCACAAGTATTTATTTAAAAAAAGTGCTGGTTTTATTATCATTTTATTTATAAAAAGAAACTACTAGGATCAAAATTATGAGAAACTAAGCAGCAATCCTTTTTTTCTTTAGGGGATGTTTACTTTTCATGATTGATAAGATACATGATTAAATGTTTTATCCTCATTACTATGATTTCTCCAATCTTAACCTTTTAAAGAGATAAGAATCAAACAGAATTAGCTCAAATGAGCCTTAGGATATTCCATATTTATAATTCATCTTAGTAAACAAGGGATTAGCCAATAGTACTATTTTTATCTGTCTAAGCTAATCCTAAAAATTAAATGCCCCCTTAAATACTTTATAGCTGCCACGGGCTTCTGTCAGGTTCATCTTTGTAAACCAGAGTATCTTCTTTCACAACCTCAGCCTTTTGCTGATCTCATCCATAACTTTTCCTCTCAATTGTTACATTTGTTCAAAGTCCAATGGTAAACTGTTGAGCAAGGATAACATATCATTTATCTACAATGTCAGGTAGAGCGTGCACCGTCAATTCCTGCTGCTTGGGAACCGAAGGGATCATATACACCTGCTGAGGTTAAAGAGATAATGTCGCCAAAAGAAACTGCAGAAAAGTGCGGGCTAGGGACCCCTCTCCTAAAGAAATCTTGTCAAGAATGGACCTGCGATCTTTGCAAGGTGACAACCCCGTGTGAGATAACGTTAAATGGTCATCTTCAAGGGCGCAAACACAAGGCCAAACTTGAGACTATCCTGAAAGAAAGCTTGCTTGATGCAGAAGATACAGGACCCATCTTACCTTTGGTAACTTGTGAATCTCAATCAGCCAATTGTTTTGATTTTCTTGAGTAGATTTTGTAATTGCTGCTTTTGTTACTGGAATGTTTATGAAAATTTAAGAAACTACTTAGATCGTAAATATGAGAAATATAGCAGGCACATGCAACCTTTTCATCTTTACGGACCAGTTTAACTTTCTTCACCACCTTTTACCCTTTGCTAATCTCTGATCAAAGTCAAATGGAAAACCATTGACTTTTTTTTGTCAATTACATTTGCAATTGCAGGTGCAGCACACACAGCCCGTCTTTGTCTTTTCTGCTTGCGATCCGAAGGTAACACTTGAAGCTGCTAAGGATAAAGAGATAATGCCACCAAAAGAAACTGCTGAACTGAGACTCCCAGAAACCCCTCTCCTCAAGAAAGCTCAGCAAGAATGGACTGGTGATCTATGCAGGGTTACTACCGAGAGTGAGTCAGTGTTGAATGATCATCTTCATGGTAGCCAACACAAGTCCAAGCTTGAGATCACCCTGAATGCAAGCTTGTTTGAAGCAAAAGATACAGGACCTTCACCTTCGGTAGCTTATGAAACTCAATCAACAACTTTTTTTTGTTTTGCTCA
This sequence comes from Salvia splendens, assembly GCF_004379255.2. Taxonomy (NCBI): domain Eukaryota; kingdom Viridiplantae; phylum Streptophyta; class Magnoliopsida; order Lamiales; family Lamiaceae; genus Salvia; species Salvia splendens. The sequence continues at coordinate 33,395,650 of NC_056042.1, read as the reverse complement.
AATAATGGAAATGCTGCTTTCATTACTGTATACTACTATATTTTTACATACATGTCTATTCTTACATATAATGGTATATCTATACTATTCTTATTTATTTCAATTTCTAAGTATAGTGTAGTAGTTTATATATGTGAATTTTGATTTTATTTACTTTATAGTATATAAGATATGAATCATGCTGCATATGAACACCTTCAAAATTGATACTGAATTCATCTATTTTTTTCATAAAATTTATGTACTTCCTGTGTCAGAAACTTAGCTGCAATCCCTTTATTTTCCATTTTTATTCTTCATCTTCGTCGACCACTTTAACTTCCTTCACAATTTATCACCCTTTGCCAATCTCAATAATTACTGTTACTTTCAGTTGTTACATTAGTTCAAAAGTACAATGGAAAACTGTTGGGCAAGGTTATTTTTTCATTTGTATCTGCAATGTCAGGTGCACAGCTTGGAATCAGTTTCTGCTACTTGGGACATGAAGGGAACATATGCAGCTGCTGAGAAGGAAGGTTTAATGCTCCCAAAGGAAAATGCAGAAAACAGGCTCCCAGAAACCCCCCTCCTCAAAAAAGATCAGCCAGAAGGGACCGGTGATGTGTTCAATGTGACTACCAAGAGCGACTCAATGTTAAATGATCATGCTCAAGGCAACCAACCCAAGTCCAAGCTTGAGAGAACCTTGGAAGCAAGTTTGCTCAAAGCTAAAGATACAGGACTCTCATCTTTGGTAACTTCTGAACTCAATCAGCCAATCATTTTGATTTTAATTTTTTTTGCATGTGCTTGATTTTCATTTTCTTTTGTGTAGCTATTGATTTAGAAAAAAATGCTGCTTTATTACCGTTTTTTATTTTTTTAAAAAAACAAAAAAACTACTAGGATCTTAGATTCTTAAATATGATAAACTGAGCAGCAATCCCATTTTTATTTTCCTTTAGGGAGTGTTTACTTTTCGTAATTGGTCAGATGCATGATTGAACATTTTCATCCTCATTACTAGGATTTCTTCAATCCTAACTTTTCAAAGTTTTAATTCATCTTAGCAAATGAATTATCTTATACTCCCTCCGTCCCACAAAAGATGTCACACTTGTGGGACGGCACGGGATTTTAGGAGGTTTTGTTTTGTATGTTAAACGGAGAGAGAAAATATAATTTTTATATTTATGTGAGAGAGGACCTTTTCCAAAAATGGAAATGTGACATCTTTTGTGGGACAAACTAAAAAGGAAAGTGTGACATCTATTATGGGACGGAGGGAGTACTATTTTTATCTGTTTAAGCTAATCCTCAAATGTAAATGCCCCTTTAAGGCACTTTATCACTGTCACAGGCTTCTGTCATGTTCTTCATATTTGCTACTAGACTAACTTCTTTCATAACCTCTCATTCTTTGTCACTTCTATCTGCGATGGCCGTTGCAGCACACTCAGCCAGTTTCTGCTGCTTGGTTCCTGAAGGGAACATATGTAGCTTCTGAGGCTAGAGAGATAAGAACACCAAAAGAAACTGCAGAAAAGAGAAGTCCAGAGATCCCTCTTGTCGAGAATGCTCAGCAAAAATGGACCTCTGATCCATGCAAGGTGACAACCACAAATAAGATACCGTTAAATGGTCATCTTCAGGAGACAAAACACAAGGACAAGCTTGAGTTCACCAAGAAAGAAAGCTTGCTTGAACTTGAAAAGCATACTGCAAGCAAGGTTAGCAGATTTTCATGATAAAAACAGTTCTTACTAAATATTCTCAGCCATGAACTTTCTGCATTTGACTTTAGGCTTGTATGCTTTTGGACTAAAACCAGAGATAGATAGAAGAAAAGTGTAACAGAAATATGACATGGAACTTGGTTGTGCAGAGATATTATGTGAGCTATTTATGTAAATCGTCTTGATTTAGAAGCAAATAATTGCATGCAGTTTGCAGCTCTTCAATCTCATGAGTCATGACACATAACTGTGATGAATTCTTAGTCTATATCTGATCCTATTATTTGGATTTGAGAAAATTAGAGAAATTTGATGATCAATGGTTTCAATCTTAAAATAGATTAACATGACTAGCTGTTATCATGCATGAATATATGATTATAGCCTCAGTACTGAGAAAAAGACCATTGGTGTTTTTCTATTAGAATCTGTTTGTGAAGTCTCCAATTTTTTCTTTCCCATGGACACAGAATGGACATGTTAAAGGGAGTGATTCCCACAGAGATGTCCAAGTTGTAAAATCAGAGGTGAAAAATGGTTCCCCGGCAGCTCTAAAAGAGGTCAGTAAGCTTTCTTGTGACATAGTCGCGATCTTAATATAGTCATGCTGCATTGGTATGCTATATTTTCATAGCAGCTGTTAAACTTTTGAGCAAGCATGTTAAACCATGTACATTCGCAACTGCATCTGCAGGTGCAGTATATGCAGCCAATTGAGGTTCCCAAATGTACATATTCCAATACTGAGGTTAAAGAGACGAAGCCACCACTGAAAGCAAGTCGCGCAGGAAATCCTCCCTTCAAGAAAGAACGGATTGTAAAGTCAGAGGCAAAAAATGGTTCATCGACATTACAAGAGGTATGTTGTCTTGTCACGATCTCAACATAATCATTGCTACATTGGTTTCTCCATATCCATTCGCAACTACTGCATCTGCAGGTGCAGTATGCACAGACACTCAAGGTTCCTGAAAAAACATATGCCAATACTGAGGTTAAAGAGACAATGTCACCACCAGAAGCAAGTCGTGCAGTAACTCCTTCCCTCAAGCAAGAATGGAGATGTGCTTTATGTAAGGTGAAAGCCACGGGTGAGAAAGATTTGAATGCTCATCTTCTGGGAAATAAACACAAGGACAAGTTAGAATCACTGAAAAAAAGGAAGGGAAAGCTGGTTGTGTTAGAGATTAGTGGGACATTTAGACACTGGTGCATTCTATGTGATGCGAAGATGGCTACTGATGTTGCTTTGGCTTCTCATATTGGAGGGAAACGACATGCCTCTCACATCGATGAAATCGAAAAACTTGAAACTAGCCTTTCAGCAGGTCAGTGTCAATGAGTGTTCGGAACAGAACTCTTTGATAAGAAAATATGTATATATATTTGTACATGCATTATTGAATTTAAGTGATTGAAATATTTGAATGAAGGGGATTTGATTTAGAAGATTGTTTATGTGGAATTAAATGTTTTGAATCAAAGCATGCAATTAACTCAGGGTTCCAATTGGTAACTATGTTAATGGAAGTACTTTTCTCATTTTTAGAACATAATTTTTCATATCTACATTATTTAAGAAGAGTAATAACAATATTTTAAATAGGACGGAGAAGTATAATACTCCCTCCGTCCATGAAAAATATAGCACCTTTGCTATTTTTGGTTCTCCACGAAAAACAGAGCACATTTGAAAAGGGAAGGAAAGTTGGGAATAGTGAGTTATAGACATTTATTTGAAATGGAAATCAAAATATTTTATATACAAACCGAATGTTTATTTACAAACAATTATGATTTCATATCGATCATAAATCACAACCTTATAATAGTTTTTGTAAGAGGTTATAGACTTTTACCACAAACGATTGAAACGAATAACATGCAAACATTTTTATAGCATGTAAAATAAGAAATTGGACAGAGTTCAGTAATAATTATCTCTGATATTTATGATTCTTAAAACACAATTTATAAAAATAGTTTATATAGTACAATAAAAACGAACTACTCCATCTTGCTGCATTCAGAATTATGTAGTACTACTGTGTTACTGTTACGGCATGAATTATGTGGGTTTTGGTATGTGAATGTGACATAAATGAAAATGTACATAAAATATTCTTTGGTAAGGGGAAATAGAAATGCATATATAAATAAAAATGTGGAAAATTACGTGGAAGCGCTATCACGTGATATTTTATCCGTGAATCACGTGCGAATCTGTTACGAACGCACCTGGAGCACGAGTAACGGAGAGCGATAGGGTGGAAGACACGGCTGCGTCGTCTCCGACGCAGAGCCCGCTAACCTCGGGAATAGAGGAGGAAACGTCCTGCAGGGAGGAGCTGGCGGAACCATCAGACGAAGCTACCGGCGCGGTCACGACAAGGAAGCTGAGGCCGAGAAAGGACATCAAACAGCCGGAGCGCTACCAAGACTTCGTGTCCAAGTAGCGGCCCCCAGCTGTTCGACGGAACGACGGAGAGGAGACAGAGTCTTGTTATTTTTGCATTACGTTTTCTTTAAGATATTATTTTTAATATTGTTTTTGTTATTTCCTTTTTGAACAATTAATGAGTCGAGCGGTTTATAAGCTCCGTCGGGTTTTCTTTGTTGGTTCGTTCCCGATGAATAGGATTAGGTCGAACCAACCCTAGGGTCTAGATTATTATAAATAGGTCTTCTCATTATTCTTTCAATCAATTAATGAAGAATTAGTTTGCCCACATATCTTGTGCAATACACAACTTAACCTAGCCGCTGCCGACGGAGAACGATCTCCGCGCCAGCCTTCAAGTTTTCAGCCGCCGATCCCAAAGCCCGGGACGCCAGATTCGTGTGTTGATTGATTCGTGACAGAATTTCTTCGTTAAGAGAATTGTCCTCTTAACAACTAGTGCTTTCTTTTGAACTCATGGATATAGCCGATGACATACAGCGATCACCGCCGGTTTTGACCGTTGGGAATGCATAGGAACTAGTGCTAGAGGCGGCACGCCGACAGCCGCTGCGAAACCGACGCGAACAGACAGGCCAACCCCGGCCGCCGCCACGAGGGGATCAACCGAGTACCTCGAACTCGACGGACCCGCTAACCCAGGGGTTTGATCGAATCATGGCTCGTTTTGATCAATTGGAAGGACGGGTGAGTAGTCTGGAGTTTCCGTGCACACGGGATAACGATCTTCCTGACGATAATTACGATTCGGAGGATCGGGAATATGCGGAATATAGGGACACGAAGGATAGGCGGTTTGAATCGGACCCACGCCTACGCCGCCTAGGGTTCGGCGATAGGAGAGGTGCGCGAGGAGGTAGGCGGGGAAACCTCTCTCGCCGTGATGATTTGAGGAGGATGGGAGATTGGCAACATGAAGGAGTTATTGACAATAGAATTGTTCTGTATCAGGCCCGTCGCCCATCGGCCTGGGATCCCCCGGCAGTACGACAACGGGGCGCGCGACCATTGCTGACGCGGGTCTTGTTGGGACCCGCCCATCGCCTGGGACCGGCTCCCCTACCAATATGGCCCGGACCCGCACCAGGGGGTCAAAATGCGGGCTCCTCACTTCGACGGCACCGACGCCACAAATTGGATTTCGCGGGTGGAATACTACTTTGATCACATCATGATGCCAGTCGAGGATCGTCTCCACTACGCCGTAATGCTATTCGACCCCCCGGCCGCAGAATGGATATTTAACTACAGAAACAACAACCAATATGTCACGTGGATCGAATTTCTGGAGGATGTCCGCCACCGCTTCGACCCTCAGAGTTTCCTGAATTATATTGGCCCTTTGGCCAAATTGGTGCAGACAGGGTCAGTCGCGGAGTATCACGACACGTTTGAGAAGTATTTGAATAGGGTCGTAGGGGTACCGGACTACATTCTAATTATGGTTTTTATCGAGGGCCACAAGATGCCCATTCAGGAGAAGGTAGAGTTACAACAACCACAATCATTGGCCGAGGCAATGGCGCTCGCCCTCCGTTTAGCCGAAAATCAAGATCATAGGTACCAACAGTCGTCAACATCACAAAGACGGCAGTGGCCTACCAAGGAGACGAGACTGCAGACGTCGCCCTCACCCGCTCCGCCAAGCAGTTCGGCGCCGGTGCAGAAAACCGTCCAGCAGCCTCATGAGCAAGAGCGGCCGCGCTTCACTCCGATTCGTGTTTCTAATGCGGAGAAATCGGAATGTTCGAGGAAGGGCCTATGCTGGCATTGCCCCGAGAAGTACATGCTGGGTCATGTCTGTGCGGCCCGGTTACTATGTTACGCTAGGGATGAGGAGTGGGACGACTCAAGTCCGGTACAGGACGATCAACCCCCGGACGAGGAATTGATCACAGAGGATATCTCGCACCTGCACTCTCTCTCGGGAGGCAGCCGTTCGGTCCCTTTCCAAGTCATCGGGGACCTCGGGATCACTCGCGTGCGGATTTTGATCGATACGGGCAGCACGCACAATTTCCTCCACTCACGCTTCGCAGAGTCGCTGCAGCTGCAGTTATCGCGTATTCGGCCTTTCCGCGTATATGTGGGAAACGGGGCTTCGCTAATCTGTTCCCACATCTCACGCCGTACAAAGCTTGCGATACAAGGCACGGAGCTCCTAACCGATTTGCACATCCTAGATGTTCATGGCTGGGATGTGATCCTCGGCATGGATTGGTTGGAGTCGCTAGGCCGAATATCAGCAGATTTCGTAGGCAAAACATTGGAGTTTCAACGAAATAACAAATCGGTGATTTTGCAAGGTAGTTTACCGGCCCCCCAGCAGATCTCGTTGCAGTCTTTGGCGCTGCTGGCATCGTTCTCTTCGGAACATGAATTTTACGAGATTGTGCCCCTGGAACCGACCGACGGGTCACCGCCTAGTTCCTCCGAGGAACCGAAATTTCCCGACGACGTACCTGCAGAGTGCCGCCGCGTCCTCGAGACACACACGGGAGTGTTTGATTTACCTACCGGTATGCCTCCATCGCGGACTTTCGACCACAGAATACATCTGCTTCCGGGTTCAAAGCCGGTCAACGTCCGTCCATACCGTTATCCTTATTTCCAAAAAAATGAAATTGAGCGTCAGGTGAAGGAAATGCTAGCTCAGGGCATCATACAGCGCAGTCAAAGCCCGTTCTCGTCGCCAGTATTGTTAATCAGGAAGAAAGATGGCACTTTTCATTTCTGCATCGATTACCGTGCTTTAAATATGGCAACGGTACCTGATCAGTTTCCCATCCCCACTGCGGACGAGCTGTTCGATGAATTGGGAGGGGCCAAGTTTTTCACAAAACTTGATTTACGATCGGGATATCATCAGATTCGAATGCACGAGGCAGATATTTTTAAGACAGCTTTCAGGACGCATGATGGCCATTTCGAGTTCTTGGTGATGCCTTTCGGCCTTACAAACGCCCCGTCTACATTCCAAGCGGCAATGAACACCATTTTCCAGCCATTCCTGAGACGTCATTGTGTTCTTTGACGACAATTGGTGTATAGTCCGACACTGGATTCCCACTGCGCGCACCTATCACAGGTACTATCGCTCCTGAGCGCGAATGAATTCTATGTCAAACTTTCTAAATGCTCATTTTGCTGCACGACTGTCGAGTATTTGGGTCACTTGATCGCAGGCGGTACGCTAAAGGCAGACCCCCGGAAAATAGAGGCAATGACCGCTTGGCCACTCCCACGGAATGTACGCCAGTTACGGGGTTTCTTGGGTCTCACAGGATATTACCGACGTTTTGTGGCAAATTACGCCTTAAAAATGAGGCTTTCATATGGACACAGTCGGCCATGACATCGACACCAGTGTTGCGACTCCCGGACTTTGCCAAGACGTTCTATGTAGAAACGGATGCCTCGGATGTGGGAATAGGGGCGGTCTTGATTCAGGAAGGTCACCCAATTGCTTACTTCAGTCGTAAATTGGGCCCCCGTCGGCGGGTCGCCTCAACCTACCATAAGGAGCTGTACGCGATCGTTGAAGCTGTACAGAAGTGGCGACAGTACCTATTGGGTAGGGAATTTGTAATTCGGAGTGATCAGAAGAGTCTAAAGGAGCTTTTGCAGCAAGTTGTCCAAACTCCCAATCAGCAATTGTATGTCCGTAAGCTGATGGGGTACAAATTCCGTATTGAATATAAGAAGGGAGCGTTGAATCGGGCAGCGGACGCGTTGTCTCGACGGGGGGAGACCGATTCACTGCAGCAAACGGCGGCCTTGGAGGTTGTGCGGGCGTCGGCCCAGGAGGACGAGTCGGCCGACGCAGCGTGCTTGACCGCGGTTTCCCACCCGATCCCTAGTTTGTTGGACGCTTTACGTTTGGAGACAAAGACCAAGCTGAAATTGTCGGAACTCGCGGCCCAGATTAAAGCCGGGGAGGCACCCCCCCCCCCATTTTGCCATGATAGATGGTTTGGTTTACTTTAACAGGAGGATCTTGGTGAGCCATACATCCAAGTTCAAACGGTTGCTATTGGAGGAACATCACAGTACGCCCGTGGCGGGTCACCCAGGGCATGAGCGAACATTCTGTCTACTGGCAGCAGGTTTCTATTGGCCTAAGATGCGTAGGGACGTCCGGGACTTTGTCGACGCATGTGCAATATGTCAGGCAACCAAATACTCGATGCAAAAACCGGCAGGTCTTCTGCAACCCCTGCTGGTCCTATCACAGGGTTGGGACGACGTTTCAGTGGACTTTATCACAGGTCTTCCACAGTCACGCGGGTACACCACTATTATGGTGGTGGTCGATCGCCTATCCAAGTACGCCCACTTCGCGGCACTTCCCACCCGTTTTGACGCCTTGCGATTGGCCCATTTATTTGTTAATACCGTCGTCCGCCATCACGGGTTTCCCAAGACTTTGGTTTCAGACAGGGACTCAGTGTTTCTAAATGCAGTTTGGGAGGAAATACCGCGTCTCAGGGGGACTAAACTACACTTTACTACGGCCTACCACCCTCAATCCGACGGTCAAACCGAGATCCGTAACAAGGGCCTGGAGCAATATTTACGAGCGTTCACTTCGGACAGACCGTCGATGATGCGAAGCTTATTTCCTATTCTTTACCCCGGATTTCATGTTAATTATAACTCACCAAGTCGTGCTTTGAGTGTAGTTTCGGGTGTTAGAAGCTGGAAGTTCGTCGGAAATGCATAGCTGAGATTCCAGAGAGTTCGCCAGGTCGGGCGTTTTGATGTCGCTAAACGCCCGGTCGGGCGTTTCCATATTGTGCATGCGGAGTCCAGAAAGTTCGCCCGGTCGGGCGTTCTGATTTCAACTAAACGCCCGGTCGGGCGTTTCCCGCGAGGCCATGCAGTAGCCTTTCGCCCGGTCGGGCGATTACCTCCTTTGAATTCGCCCGGTCGGGCGTTTTAGTCGCGTAACTGCGATTTTGCAGTTGACCCAGCGGTTGAAGGATTAAAAAAAGCTGGGAAAATGAATTGGAGGGGGAGACGAGACAGAGAAAAAGACAGAGGGAGAGAAAGGAGGAGAGGAAGAAGAGAATGAAGGCATTCCGGCCATTATTCCGACCATCCATTCCCGAATCCCGACTCCACTTGACGAGAGCATCACACCTATGGTTTTATTTCTACATTCTACCATGTGTATAGGCTAGGCTCTCTTTGTTGCTCCGAGTTGTAATCTAGGCTTGTGTATTTGTTTTAACACCTTGAATCGTATGTTTGATACCAACAATGTGTTTGATAATTAAAATGCTACGTTTTTGGCTAATGATGTAGTGTTGTTAAATCTTAACTATTGTCTCTTTAACATAGCTTAGGATTGATCGTTTGTTGGTATGCTTTCGATTTAGAACTGTTCAGGGGATAAATTGATAGTGGATTAGGTAAGTGATTATAGTAGACGACATTTATTCCCGCGCATCCGCAGGAATTAAATGTCGTTGAAAGTTGGTTCATGGAACAAGTGTTCAGCTGACTGTGAACTATACGTCGTTGACATGTTCAGTGCACGCAATTAGGTTGATAATTATAATCCCGTCGTATGTTTCGTTGTAAATGGTGTAAAACAACGCAAGCTTAGTGAGCAACTTGGAGTGACTTGTCTTTCTCGTATTAAAAATCTCGTTTCAGTAGTTTAAGTTAGTTAACCATCTCAAAATCAAAACAAAATATTTTTATGCTTTGTGTAGTCTTATTAAGCGTAAGCAATCTCGCCTCCCTGTGGATCGACACTTGAAATACTACTACGATACTGTATTCTTGCAGTAGTGTAGTATTATTAGAGTTAAAATAATTAAACTTGATAATCTTTATGCTTTGATTAAGAACTCTAAAATATCGCATCAAGTTTTGGCGCCGTTGCCGGGGAGGCAATAGCTTGTTTATGCTTAATTGTTTTAGTTTTTATTTTATTTTGTTTGATTTTTCTTTTTGAGTTTTATAGGTACTTTGTTCGTGTTCTACGGTGTGATAGCCATCTACCACGTCCGGACTTGAAGACGAAGGAGTGTTTTTTTTTTAGGTAATTTTTAGCTAACTCTTAGTTTAGTTTTTAGGTAGTTTAGTTTTTCACTTAAGCACACACTTTTTATAGTACTTACCCCGAAGTTGTCGAGAGGTCTCGCTTTCGGTAATTAGGAAATATATTGTGCTTGTGCTTGGTGTATTTTCTGTTGTGTAGATAAAATAAAAAAAAAGAAAGTCGTGAATGCACACGAGATCTCAGGGTACACCGCCTTTCGGATTACTCTGTTATCAAAGAAGGAAAGGGTCAGGAAGTTCAGCCGGGTTTGAAATTCAACAGGATTCGCCGAGTCCAATCAGAGATAACCCATTGTTTGAGAATAGTGACAGTGATCTGGAAGCTGAGTCGATGGCCGACAATAATAACAACAACGCTGTCCCACCACCCGTTGTGAGGTTTGGCGACACTCTTAGATCGGGAATTGAGTACCCCGGAGAGTTTGCTTATGCGAACAACAACATCAACATTCCACCTCACTACATTAGTTTGGTGAATGGGGGGAATCTTTTCCATGGACGGGATGATGAAGACCCGATGAGCCACCTCAATGCCTTCTACGAGTTGACGAACTCTTACAGACCCCCGAATGTGGAACACAATCTGATCAAGAGGGTCTTATTCCCATTCTCTCTGAGGGAGAAAGCAAGAGCTTGGTATGACTCTATACCGGGCTACAACATTGAAACATTCCAAGAGTTGAAGACGTTGTTCCTCTTAGAATATAATTCCCCGATGAAGATCGAGAAATTGAGAGAAGAGATCACTTCTTTCCAACAAAAGTATGATGAGTCCTTTGCAGAAGCTTGGAAGAGATTCACAGACTTGATAAGGAAATGCCCGAGCCATAGTCTAGCTCCGGGGCATGACCTTTTGAAATTCTACAAGGGACTCAACAATGAAGGCACAGGACTAGTTACTGCAGGCTCTAATGGAAACCTGGATGACTTAACGCATGAGGAGGTGAGAGCCTTATTCCAAAGGTTGGCTAACAATCAACGGAACTGGCACAACCCAAGGAGAGCAGCGGAGAAAGGAGGAGACACATTCGGTGCTACAAAGGATGCAGAGAGAGTATCTGCAATTGAAGCTCAATTGGCAGATATAAGCACCCAGATGTCGTCGATGACAAAGGCAGTGAAATCGCTGCAACTGACTCCTCAACCCCAAGCAGTGGCAGTGATGAGATGTGGATTGTGTCAAGGAGGGCATCATACTGATCAATGTTCTAGTCTTCAAGGACCACCAATCGAGGATGTGAACTACATTGGCAACAATGGCCAAGGGTTTAACCAATGCAACCAATACAGCAATCAGCAGAATTGGAGGCCTCAGCAATCGAACTGGAATCAAAGTGGTCCTAGCAACAACTCGGGGAACCAATGGAGGACAAACACTCAACCCCCGGGTTATGAGAAGAAGCCATCGGTAGAAGATCAATTGGGACAGATACTCTCCTTCATGACCAAGAGTCAAAAGGAGAATGAGAGCTTCAAATAAAGGACGGTAGAGAAGTTTGGTCAGATGGAGGCTACATTGAGGAATCTCGAGACTCAAATTGGGCAGATTGCTACAGCATCTCACACAAGAATTCCTAATGCTATCCCGAGTGATACGGTGCCCAATCCTAAAGGTTTTGAACAGTGCAAGGCAGTTAAGTTAAGAAGTGGAAAGGATTTTGAGTCTCCAATCATGCTAGATGCACAAAATGGCTCGAACATCTTGCACGCAGGGGCGGACAAGTTGTTTGGCTCACAAACCTCGCACGCAGGGGCGGACGAGGGGATTGAGTGGGCTACTACCGAAGCTAGGGAATGTCAACAAGAAAAAGAAGAGTCAACCATGAGTGATATCCATAAGAAGAATCCACTAAGTCCGGCAATGGACCCGAAGTGTCCATTTAATTTTCCAGATTTTATCCCGCCACCACCTTTCCCAGTCGAGAATAAGAAGAAGGGTAGGAAAATAATTCAAGAGAAAGGACTCGATTGGATGATGAACATTATCAGGAAAGTTAATGTAGATGTGTCCCTGGTGGATTTGTTCCTACACTTTCCTAAATTCTCCAAGTTTTTTAAGGATCTTATTGCGAAAAAGGAGAAGATACAAGACGATGGTGTGGTGATATTGAGCGCATTTTGCTCACAATTTGTGAAGGGAAAGATGCCGGCAAAGAGAAGAGACCCTGGAAGCTGTGTGATCCCATGTGAGATGGGAGATAAGGAGTTCCCAAAGTGCCTACTTGATCAAGGCTCGGGAATATCATTGATGGCTCTGAAAACCGCACGGTCAATCGGTCTAGAAGCGAGGATTGAACCAATCGACATTGACCTACAATTGGCGGATCATTCAATTGTGAAACCAAAAGGTATCATCGAGGATGTCTTGGTGAAGGTTGATAGATTTGTACTCCCGGTTGACTTCATTGTCCTAGAGATGGAAGAGGACAAGGATATGCCTATCCTATTTGGTAGGCCATTTTTAGCAACCGGTGATGTTGTGATAGAGACCAAGACAAATACGGTCATGTTTCGAGTAGATGGAGAGAATGTGGTGATCAAGCAAGAGAAGGCGGGGAAGCGCCTATTGGAGCCTGGATAGAGGTAGACAAGGATGAAGAAGGTCGAGCCAACGACTATAAACAAAGGCGCTGATTGGGAGGCAACCCAAGTTTTTTTGTTTTTATTTTTGATTTCATATGTTGGAGGTTTTGTTTGCTCAATTCTTTCCTCCAACATTTATTTTGAATTGAGTGTTTCTTTTTGTAGTTTTTGTTCTTTTTGTAGGAGCAACTGGGAGTTAGGATTGGAGCTTAGGAGGAAGCACACCTGCAAAGGATTTTTACACCCACCCTCCCACCCGAATGCACTATGGACGTCATGCCAAGTTTGGGGGAGTTTCCTTTCCCTTTACTTTATTTGTCTTTTTTGCATGCATTGAGGACAATGACGCATTCAAGTTTGGGGGGGTTATGAATGATTTGTGATGTTTGTTTTTGGGTGTTTTGCGTGATAAAGATGTTTTGAATCTATGTAGTTAACGGGTGCATGCTTTATCTTCGGCTTTCTGGTTAGGAAATCTTGCTTGATCTTACTTGATCTTTGAAGCTTAGGATGAATGGAATGGGTGCATGAATTTATTTGAAAGAGCATGTTGTGATTACATCCGATTTCTTAAGTTGAGGAGAGTATGAAAATCGCATGACTTGTGGAAATTATTTTGGATTGATTTGCTTTATCGAGTGAAGTGCTTGCGTTCGTTTGTGTTAACGATTTGGGAGGATAAGGCACTAGGATGAACTCCATGGCCAAATGATCACATGCCTAGTCCATCAAATGATCCCCTAGAAGCCACCTTGAGCTTAATTTCTTATTCTTTGTGTAAACACTTAGCCAAACACTTAGCCACTGAAATAAGCCTAATTTTAGCCTCATCGATAGACCTTGCTACTATTTGGGTGCTAAATACAAGTTGAGCTTTGTGGTTTGAGTTTGAGTGTGGGTGGTGAATTGTAAAGAGTAGACATTTCTAGACTTGATAGAAGGTGAAAAGAATGAAGTTCTAAGAAAAAAAAACAAGAAAAAGAAAAAGACGACCTCCAAATTCACAAAAGTCGAGGTCTTTACAAAAACAAAAAAAAAGGAATAAGTTGATGAAATAAAGATAGAGCTTCTATGTTTGTTTGTGTAATCTCGTCTGGAATAGATCTCAAGTTTGGGGGAGTGTGGGTTTGGTTGTAATTTTTCGTTGGTTAATCTTTGGAAGGAAGTTGTAGGAGGGAAGATTTTGGCACTCAAATGTGTAGCCTTTGAGCTCACTATCCATACTTATCCTACCTCGTCCCTAGCCCCATTACAACCTTGAAATAAGACCTTGGACCTTATCGTTGATGCTTGTGGATGTTGTGTAAAGAACTTGGTAGAGTTAAAGAGGTTCGATTTGAAATCTGTGAGTCTATGTGGTTAGTATTGCTTAATGAGTCAACGATGATGGTTTGAGTTGTTTGATCGCATGCATGGACTTATTTTGAAGTGCACCTTAACTTGACGTTCTAGGGGGATGAGTGATTGTTCTTGAGAGTGGGAAATCTCGATTGGAAATGTTGGGGGTTTAGATTTTGTCACTCACGTCCCTACATGATTCTTTGTGATGAAAATTTCTCTGCGGGGTAGACTTGCGTTGAGTTTTTGTGCTAAAAAATGTACCTTGCTCGGGGCGAGCAAGAGCTTAAGTTTGGGGGGTATTTGATGCGAAGCTTATTTCCTATTCTTTACCCCGGATTTCATGTTAATTATAACTCACCAAGTCGTGCTTTGAGTGTAGTTTCGGGTGTTAGAAGCTGGAAGTTCGTCGGAAATGCATAGCTGAGATTCCAGAGAGTTCGCCCGGTCGGGCGTTTTGATGTCGCTAAACGCCCGGTCGGGCGTTTCCATATTGTGCATGCGGAGTCCAGAAAGTTCGCCCGGTCGGGCGTTCTGATTTCAACTAAACGCCCGGTCGGGCGTTTCCCGCGAGGCCATGCAGTAGCCTTTCGCCCGGTCGGGCGATTACCTCCTTTGAATTCGCCCGGTCGGGCGTTTTAGTCGCGTAACTGCGATTTTGCAGTTGACCCAGCGGTTGAAGGATTAAAAAAAACTGGGAAAATGAATTGGAGGGGGAGACGAGACAGAGAAAAAGACAGAGGGAGAGAAAGGAGGAGAGGAAGAAGAGAATGAAGGCATTCCGGCCATTATTCCGACCATCCATTCCCGAATCCCGACTCCACTTGACGAGAGCATCACACCTATGGTTTTATTTCTACATTCTACCATGTGTATAGGCTAGGCTCTCTTTGTTGCTCCGAGTTGTAATCTAGGCTTGTGTATTTGTTTTAACACCTTGAATCGTATGTTTGATACCAACAATGTGTTTGATAATTAAAATGCTACGTTTTTGGCTAATGATGTAGTGTTGTTTAAATCTTAACTATTGTCTCTTTAACATGGATTAGGATTGATCGTTTGTTGGTATGCTATCGATTTAGAACTGTTCAGGGGATAAATTGATAGTGGATTAGGTAAGTGATTATAGTAGACGACGTTTGTTCCCGCGCATCTGCAGGAATTAAATGTCGTTGAAAGTTAGTTCATGGAACAAGTGTTCAGCTGACTGTGAACTATACGTCGTAGACATGTTCAGTGCACGCGATTAGGTTGATAATTATAATCTCGTCGTATGTTTCGTTGTAAATGGTGTAAAACAACGCAAGCTTAGTGAGCAACTTGGAGTGACTTATCTTTATCGTATTAAAAATCTCATCTCAGTAGTTTAAGTTAGTTAACCTTCTCAAAATCAAAACAAAATCTTTATATGCTTTGTGTGATCATATTAAGCGTAAGCAATCTCGCCTCCCTGTGGATCGACACTTGAAATACTACTACGATACTGTATTCTTGCAGTAGTGTAGTATTATTAGAGTTAAAATAATTGAACTTGATAATCTTTATGCTTTGATTAAGAACTCTAAAATATCGCATCAGTCGACGTGGTCGAACTTCCTCCCATGGGCCGAGTTTGCGCTAAACTGCTTCCGCCACGCGGGCCTGGGCACCTCCCCTTTTAAAGCGTTGTACGGAAGGGAACCCCCTCTATTGGTGGCGTCGGCTCCATCAGCTAAGACCCCGCCTAGCGTGGCGGAATTAATCAAGCAGCGCGGGGAGCTTCTCAAGGAATTGCGCACGAACCTATCACGGGCGCAGCAGCGAATGACGGCGTCAGCAAATCATCATCGCCGCCACATTGAGTTTGAGGTGGGCAGTTTTGTGTGGCTTAAATTGCAGCCTTACCGTCAGCACTCAGTGGCGAGACCAATTTCGGCCAAGCTCGCGAAGCGCTTTTACGGTCCCTTCGAGATAGTGGAGAGGATAGGATCTGTCGCATATAGGCTACGACTGCCAGAGGGGAGTCACTTTCACAACGTATTTCACGTGAGCCTTCTGCGTGCTTTCGTTAAGGACCATCCGATCGTACCCCTTCCAGATCAGTTCGTGGGAAACAGACCAGTGGCCCAGCCGGTGGCTATATTAGACTCGAAAATTTTGTGGCATAAGGGAGCAGCGGTGGAGCACGTGTTAGTGCGTTGGTCGGATGGCTCGGATTCTCCATCTTGGGAACCGTTGGAGGAGATGTTGAAGCGCTATTCTGCCACCCTTGTCTGAATCAACTGCTAATTTTCCTTTATTAATTCATGCAACTGTTATTTTGCCTAATCACGTATAAAGATAGATTATATTAAGATTTGAACATAAGAGCATCTGCAACGGTGAGCAGGACGGCGTCTGTCCGTCCGTGCTAGCGGCACGGAGACGTCGTCCGCCGCTGCGCTCGCGCCGCTGGCACAGCGCTGCTCGATGCATCGAGCACGTCCGTGCCAGCGAGCAGGTGACGTGGTTGGCGCTGATTGGCAACGACATAGCCGTTGCATTTGAATTATTTTTTTAAATCTATTTTTTATTAAAAAAATCGATTAAAAATAAAAAAATATTTTCCCACTTCCAAAAAAAAGTTATATCCGTTTTCTACCCACTTTCATTATTTTTTCATTCCCATCCCCCCCAAAAAAATACACATTTTCATCTATAAATACCCCCACTTTCACACCAAAAAATTCACACCATACTACACAATTCTCATCTACATTCTCTCATTTCCATTCTCATCTACATTCTCTCATCCACATTCTCAATCATTCTTCCACTACTAAAACATAACAATGTCCGGCCACGGCGATCACCCCCCGGGCTCCCACGGTTGGAACCCCGATTTGTTCGGTTCACAACCGTTTCCTAGTCCGGAAACGGAATTTTCGGCCCCTCCTCAAACCAAAAGTTCGGGCGTTCCGGGTGGCTACCGGTCATACCCAATCGACGACCAAGATGCCCCCGAAGGGCAATACGGGTGGACACCCGAGCCTAGAGCGAGGTCGACCGCCCCCTCCCAAACTCCGACTCCTCCTACTAGCGGTGTCCGCACACCGTACAGTCCGACAGAGATTGAGCAATTTTTCAAGGCGTATTTGTCAATCTCCCAAGATCCGGAGATTGGCACGAACTAATCCGGCGATCACTATTGGTGGCGCATCAGTCGCCGGTACAATGAAAACCGGCCGGCGGGAACAATCGAGCGCAACGAGAGTATGGTGCGCAACGCCATCTACCGAGTCAACGAAGAGATCCAAAAGTTCCAGGGGTATTATCTCCAGGAAGAGCGGTCGGCGGGGAGCGGCCGGAGCGAGATCGGCGTCATCACTGCTGCGATGAACACCTACCAATCCTTGAACTACAAGCCGTTCAAGTACCTCAACATTTGGAAGGAGACGCGGTCGCATCCGAAGTATAAGGGAGGCGTAACATCCTCATCTAGCGGCTCCTCCAAACGGTCAAGGTCGGTATCCGTATCCGACGCTGGCTCCGAAGACGTGGCTAGCCAACTCGCCGGAGCTAACTTGGGTAGCCCCGACTCAATATGGCCGATAGGTCAACTATGACTCCCGAGCCACCTCCACCCCCACCAACTCGTTGTGAGGGATTTTGGCCCAACTCAATATGGCCGATAGGTCAACTATAACCCCTGTGCAACTTCCATCGCATGATGCCATGATATTGGGCCTCCAAAAATAATTGGGGGTAGTGCCGCCGGATGAATAGTCTTCCAGGGGGATATTTTTAGCTTTAATTATGTAATTTTTAATTTTTAGGATTTAATTATGTATTTTTAAATTTTTAGGATTTTAATTATATAATTTTTATTTTTTAGGATTTTAATTATGTTTTTTTTTATTTCATTTGTAATTTGTAATATTATTTCGGTTTTTTAATGAATTTTAATATTATGGAAATGTTTTTATTTAAATTGAATTTTTTAGGATTTTAATGAATTGTGCTCGTCCTTGCGGAAGAGCACAACTATAGGTGTTGTGTTCTTGCCTAAGAGCATACAGAAAAAGTGGGGCCGGGCCCACAACCGGGCCATGGCATAGGAAGGGTACTATGTCACTGGGTTTGGCACCGATTAAGTCTTTGTCGGAGCGATGGCTTGGCTTATGTTGGTCCAGTCAACAAGAGTGTCCACAATAGTTAAGGCCAAGCCCAAGCCACAAAAACTTGGCCAGGTCACAAAAAAACTTGGCCATCCTAATAGTGGACAAGCCCATACCACAAATTAATTATTTTTTTTCATTTTTGGTTATATTTTAATTTAACTAGAATAAAAATTATCGGACTATAATAATTAAAAAAATGCATAATTTAATAAAAAAATTTAAATCAATCCTTTGTTGTATTATAGAAAGGAGAAATTATACAATGAAAATTAGGGTGTAAAATGTGTGATGTGAAAATGTGTGTAATGAGTTATTTATACAAAAATTTTGAAAATATTAAAAAAAAATTACGAAACTTGGGCGGAGCCGCGGCTCGCGCCCAAGACCAGGCCGTCTCCGTGGCGCAACAATATCTTTTTTAATGCTCAAAATGATACTCCATTGTTTAATAAAAAACGTTCATTCAATTCAAATAACATCATTTTGAATATTATTACTACTAAGTGGCAGTAATTATTTTGTAAATACATAAAATAATTGAGAATAAAATTAAAACTTTAAAATTTAATATATTATTTTCAGATTTTATGAAACTACTAGAATTTGTCAACATCTTGTAATTTTAATGACAATTATTCCAGTCATTAAGTGTTAAGGTTGTACTGGAAGTTAGATCACTATAAAAATGTTCGATTGGGTCCACTACCAATAATTCCCGCCAACTTGACCTATACTTTTCTTCGTCAACAAAGTTTCCTTGGGTCCTCCATAATTAAAGATTTAAAGTTATAGACTTAGACATATTTTTAGTTGCATGATTAAACATTCCATAGATTAATTGCTAGTGTGAATTTATATTTTATGTGTGACTTTTGTATCCATCGATTTGCGTTTGATTATTTGCGTCAATTACTTAGCTGTGCTTTATTATTAGACTTCGTTATTAGTTTAAGATATCAATCGCAAAACAAAAGTAAAATAAATAATTAAACCAAAACCTAACAATACGAAGAGATTCAACATGGTTATAAAATGAATATTGTTTAGGGTTTTAGGCAAAGGGAGGTAGGGTTCCATTATTCACAAATCCACTCTTAAAGACCGAACCACCGAATCATACCAAATTAGGGTTTTAGATCTAGTTTTTTTATGGATGAAACACAAATTTATCAATTATTTTCGCCTTCATCACGAGCGTATTTTAATTCATCCGAAGGTAAATAAGTCATACTAACATGCTACGAAGATTTAACTTCATTCCAGTAGGTTTTTACTTCATTCCAGTACGTAAATGCGGTTTCGCAGTCGCGTGCCGTTCTTTCTCTCTACAATATCTATCACCACAGCCACAACGCTGATATGATGTAATAAACACATGGAATGATGTAATAAATTATTGGAATGAAGTATGTGTAGAAGCATTTGAAGTCCTACTGGAATGAAGTAAAAACCTTATCCAATGAAGTAATAACGTTTCTGAATGAAGTAATAAACGCACTTGAATAAATTACATTTTTTAATGTAAATAAAGTAAAAACTCAGGTCAATGAATTCAAATGAAACATATGTTGAATCATTTCAAAACCTACTGGAAGAGAGTAAAAACATGTTGTAGTTTCAAGGTATTACGTACGAAATGAAGTTATAAATCTATACAATGAAGTAAAATGAGCTTGTAATGAAGACCGAAAATTTTACACAACAGCACATCTCATCAAATAAACTAGATCTAATGGCCCAGATTTGGTCTCTAGTTCGGTCTTTAAAATTGGTTCGACATTGATCACAACTCAAGGGATGTATAGGTAAAGTTAATATTCCCACCAAATCACATCATACTACACTTTTCCTTAGAATCCGAGTCATCGCCTTAAATATCAAGAGAATAATTATTAACATAGTCTCATTCACTCATTTCCAATCAAGAATGCTATGGGAATATATATATAGGAATTGTTGTATATGTTATTCAGTCTTTCGTCATTCAAGTTGATGATTTTGGTGCCATACCGATAAAAATTGATATTATTGAACAACCAAGACAACAATTCACACAATATCCGAGTAATCAGTTTAAATGTCAATAGAATAGTTAATATAGTCTCATTCTCTCATTTCCAATTAAGAACATGGTTGAAAATTTGTGGAAATTACATGTGATCCATTCTTTTGTCATTCAAGTCAATGAGTTGGATGCCACATAGATGAAATATTTAATATCGATTATATTAACTAAAGAGTTAGATGCCACATAGATGAAATATTTTGTATTGATTATATTAACTTTTTATATTAAAACGAAAGAATGTTTAAAATTTTGTGATTGAATCATGAAATGAATGTTCCCACTAATTCATTTTAATATTAGTACTGCTACTATATAAGGTTTGGATGCAAATGATTAGATGTAATTTATTTGTTGTAGATTCCCATAAAAAGTTAAAATAAATTATATAAAAAGACTATGAAGAAACTTTCAAAAGTCTTCGGAAAACCTTCATACGAAGTTTCTTCAGAGAAGAAGAAATTTCTCAAGTAGAGAGAGAGATTCTCACAATCCAAACTGGAATTCCATCGGCAATGGCGCTCTTCAAGTTTGCTCCTCTCTGCATCGATCTTGTTGTCTGGTACGTTTCCTTACTTCGCACCTACATTCTTCATAGTGTTTTTCAACAATCCCCCTTCTTCTCTATTGATTATCTACTTTGTTTAGCAATGATAATGCATTATTCATATACCTTAACAGTTCAATTGAGTTTTTCAAGTTGATCGACGTGAAATTCTCGCGTTTCAGTTAGGGTTTTGAGTTCGTATACGTACACACATGCATGTATAATGTCTTTATGCAGATAATACGCTTAAACTAACCTCCTCATCCTCTCTCCCTATGTCTCTTTCCATATGAACATCTGATGCAGGCCTGCAATTGCTCTGGTTTATCCCCTGTAAGTTCTGTCATTCTACAATGTTGCAGAGTAAAGTGTTATTGTACAAGTTTTGGCTGAATTGGGATAATTAGATGATTATGTGTTGGTGGTTAATTTTTTTTGCAGGTTTGTTTCAATCAGGGCAGTTGAGACTGGTTCTGGATACCACATGAGGAAGTTGGTCAGATATTGGATAATGTTCTCTTTGTTTTCTCTCTTTGAGTTTGCTTTAGTGAAAGTCATTGAGTGGTAAGTGTTGCTCCTATAGCTGCTTCTGTTGATGATTCCCGATTATTTGCACTTAGAATGTTACTATGATAAGTACGTAGAAATTGATTCATGATTATTGCCCCTTGGCCTTTTGTAAGGCATCGATGTAACTGTAATGATTATGTGGTCGTCTGTATATCCTTGGATAATGAGCATTTTATTAGATGAAGGGATTGGGTTTCTTGTTTGGTTGCTTACCTCCTATGCCATTTTGTTTGGTATATGTGTTTGACAACAAGCATGCGTGTAGAGAATTAAAGAGCTTTGTGATCGTACATACAAGCTCTGTTTCATGTATGGATTTATGCATTACTTCATTTGTTTTGGACAGGATACCTTTCTGGTCTGGTGTAAGACTTGCAGTTATCTTCTGCTTAGTGATGCCTCAGTTTGAGGGTGCATGTCTTGCCTACCAAGGCCTTGTAAGTTCATTTATTGACAGGTTTGACATGCTAATGGAGGAGAGACTTTGTAAGAGAAGAACATTTTTGGATGCAGTAGACAAATACATCAACGAAAATGGATCAGAAGCTCTGGAAAAGCTTATTGCATCACAGGTCAGCCGCTTTATGACATTATTTGGAACAGTTCCTAGTGAAGTTTTTCGGTGATAATCCTTTCAAAATGAATTATGGAGCTTTAAGTTTCTTCAGGGAGTGTCAGATATTTTTGTAATACAGCGTGATAGGGAAACATGAGGTGGTTTTAGTTTCTTTTTAGTTTAAACTAGCTAGCCATTGGAATTTCACTTGTTATCTTTCTCTTACTCTCGTGGTGAAGAGTTTGCAATTTTCTTGATTTCTTTTCTCAAATTGACACCCCTTTCCATTTAAAATTGGGAACAATCTGAACATCCAGAAATTGCAGGTGTGCTGTACACATTCAATTTCTTATGTTGACTTATTTCTTATGTTATACAGATGACACCACCAGAAGCAAGAGTGGAAAATAGATGCCTTGAGACTCCCCTCCTCAAGAAATCTGAGCAAGAATGGACCTGTGGCTTATGTAAGATGACTAGCGTCGGTTTGTCAACGCTGAATGCTCATCTTCAGGGAAGCATGCACAAGTCCAAGCTTGAGATCCTGAAAGCAAGCTTGCTTAATGCAAAAGATACAGGATCGTCGCCTTTGGTAACTTGTGAAACTCCATAAGCCTGTTCCTTTGATTTAATTTTCTAAAGTATTGAATATTGATTTCAAATTGCTGATTTTGTTACTAGTATATGTATGACTATCTAAGAAATTACCGGGATTTAGATATTAGAAACTGAGCAGCAGTCCCTTATTTGCCTTTATCCTTTATGCGTTTGAGCATTTCATAGCACATAAGCTTCTGTCAGGTTCTTCATCTTTACTGATCAGTTTAACTTCCTTCCATACCTGCCCACCTATCAACGATAGCCAATCTCACTCTCACTTTTCCTTTAGTTTGTTATGCTTGTTCAAAGTTCAATAAAAATTTGTTGACCAGGATTATTTTGCCATTTCTATTTGAAGTCGCAGGTGCAACACACACGTTCATTTTCCGCTGCTTGGGATCTGAAGGGAACATATGCAGCTGCTGAGTTTAAAGAGAGAATGCCACCAAAAGAACCAGAGAACACTCTCCTCAAGAAAACTGAGCAAGAATGGACCTGTGATTTATGTAAGGTTACTACGGCGAGTAAGTCAATGTTGAATGCTCATTTTCAAGGGAGCAAGCACAAGTCCAAGCTTGAGTCCCCTAAAGCATGCTTACTTGATACGAAAGATACAGGTCCCCCGCCTTTGGTAATTTGTGAAACTTAGTCAACCTAGTATTTTGATTTTATTTTGCTTTAGTATTAATTTTGAATGGCTTTTATTACTAGTGTATGTAATTTAAACTTAGAGAAACTACTAGGATCTGAAATATGAGAAACTAAGTTGCAATCGCTTATTATTCCTTAATACACTTCAAAGATAGCAGTCACGGGCTTCACTCAACCTTTGTCGATTATACCAATACTTTCTTTCAGTTGTTATGTTTGTTCAAAGTCCAATGGTAACTGTTGAGTAAGAGTATTGTATCATTTCTATCTACGGTGGCAGGTGGAGCATGCACAGTCACAAGAAACTGCAGATTCTGAGGTTAAAGAGATGACGCCGCGACAAGAAACTGCAGAAAAGTGGAACTGTGATATGTGCAAAGTGACAGCCATGGATCTGTTAACGTTTAACGGTCATCTTCAAGGGTGCAAACACAAGGCCAAGCTTGAGACTATCCAGAAAGAAAGCTTGGTTGATGCAAAAGATACAGGATCCTTCTCACCTTTGGTAACTTGTGAATCTCAATCAGCAATTTATTTTGATTTTGATTTTTCTCGAGTAAATTTTAAAAATTCCTTCTTTTATCACTTGAATGTTTATGAAAATTTAAGAAGCTACTTAATATGAGAAGCATAGCAGGCACAGGCAATTAATTTCATCTCTACAGGCCAGTTTAACTTCCTTCACCACCTTTCTCCCTTTGCCAATCTCCAATAATTTTTCCTTGTAGTTGTTAATTTGTTCAAACGTGGAAAACCTTAGCGAGGTCATTTATTCTATTTGCAATGGCAAGTGCAGCATGCACAGCCAGTTTCTGCTGCTTGGGATCTGAACGGAACACTTGAAGCTGCTAAGGATAAAGAGATGATGCCGCCAAAAGAAACTCGAGAAACAAGACTCCTTGAAACCCCTCTCCTTAAAAAAGCTCAGCAAGAATGGACTGCCTTTATTACTAGCGTATGTATGATAAAATTTAACAAACTACTAACATCAGAAATAGGAGAAACTAAGTTGCAGTCCCTTATCTTCCTTTATGCACTTCATAGATAGCAGTCACAGGCTTCTATCAAGTTCTTCGTATTTACGGAACAGTTTAACTTCCTTTACCACCTCTCAACCATTGTCGATTCTACCAATACTTTTCCTTTCAATTATTACGCATGTTCAAAGTCCAATGTTAAATTGGTGAAAAAGAATATCGTCTCTTTTTTATCTACAATGCCAGGTGGAGAATGTGCAGTCAATTCCTGCTGGGTGGGATCTGAAGGGAACATATGCAGCTGCTGAGGTTAAACAGATGATGCCGCCAAAAGAAACTGCAGAAAAGTCAGGCCCAGACCCAGAGACCCCTCTCCACGAGAAAGCTCATCAAGAATGGAACTGTGATCAGTGTAAGGTGACAACCACAGATCCGTTAACGTTAAACGGTCATCTTCAATGGGGCGAAGACAATGCCAAACTTGAGACTATCCTGAAAGAAAACTTGCTTGATGCAAAAGATACAGGACCCATCTTACCTTTGGTAACTTGTGAATCTCAATCTCCCAATTGTTTTGATATTGGTTATTCTTAAGTAGTAGTAGTTTTTAAAACTGCTGCTTTTAGTACTTGAATATTTATGAAAATTTAAGAAACTACTTGGATCTTAAATATGAGAAACATAGCAAGCACAAGCAACTATTTCATCTTTATAGGCCAGTTTTACTTCCTTCACCACCTTTCACTCTTTGCCAATCTCTGATCGTTGTTCTTTCTAGTTGTTATATTTGTTCAATTCAAATGGAAACCATCGAGTTCATTTATTCTATGTGCAATGGCAGGTGCAGCACACACTGCCAGTTTCTGCTGCTTGGGATCTGAACGGAACACTTGAAGCTGCGAAGAATAAAAAGCTAATGCTACCAAAAGAAACTGCGGAAACCAGACTCCCAGAAACCCCTCTCCTCAAGAAAGCTCAGCAAGAATGGACTGCTTTTATTACTAACGTATGTATGATAAATTATAAGAAACTACTAGGATCTGAAATATGAGAAACTAAGTTGCAATCCCTTATCTTTCCTTTATGCACTTCATAGATAGCAGTCACAGGCTCCAGTTTAGTTTCCGTTGACACCTCTTTACCTTTTTCAATTCTACCAATACTTTTCCGTTTTGTTAAGTTTGTTCAGAGTCCACTGGTAAACTTTCGAGCAAGAATATTGTATCATTTGCATCTACGATGGCAGGCGGAGCATGCACAGTCAATTCCTGCTGGTTGGGATCAGAAGGGAACATATGCAGCTTCTGAGGTTATAGAGATGATGCCGCCAACAGGAACTGCTGAAAAGGGGGACACAGGGACCCCTCTCCCCGAGAAAGCTCATCAAGAATGGCACTGTGATCTGTGCAAGGTGACAACCTCGGATCCGTTAATTCTGAATGGCCATCTTAAAGGGTGCAGACACAAGGCCAAGCTTAAGAGGTGCAGACACAAGGCCAAGCTTAAGACTATCCAGAAAGAAAGTTTGCTTGATACGGAAGATACAGGACCCTTATCACCTTTGGTAACTTGTAAAACTCAATTAGTCAGTTGTTTTGATTTTGATTTTACTTAAGTAGATTTTAAAATTGCTGCTTAAATTTGAGAAACATGGCAGACACAAGCAACTATTTCATCCTTACAGGCAGTTTTAATTTCCTTCATCACCTTTTCCCTTTATCAGTCTCTGATCATTGTTCCTTCTAGTTGGTACATTTGTTTAATTCAAATGGAAAACTATTGATCGAAGCGATGGCAGGTTCAGCACGCACAGACAGTTTCTGCTAATTGGGATTTGAACGGAACAGTTGAAGTTGCTAAGGATAAAGAGATGATGCCACCAAAAGAAACTGCCGAAATGCGACTCCCAGAAACCTCTCTCCTCAAGAAATCTCAACAAGAATTGAATGGTGATATGTCCAAGGTTACTACTGAGAGTG
Organism: Salvia splendens; assembly: GCF_004379255.2. NCBI lineage: Eukaryota > Viridiplantae > Streptophyta > Magnoliopsida > Lamiales > Lamiaceae > Salvia > Salvia splendens. The sequence goes on along the minus strand of NC_056042.1, from coordinate 33,369,394 downwards.
AGTTCATGTTGAATGATCATCTTCAAGGTAGCCAACACAAGTCCAAGCTTGAGACCACCTTGAAAGCAAGCTTGCTCGAAGCAAAAGATACAGGACCTTCACCTTCGGTAGCTTGTGAAACTCAATTGTCAACCTATTTTTTAATAATGATATTGAAATTCTGCTTTTATTGTGGGTGTTTGATTTTATGTACTTTCTAGTACTATATGATAAGAATCGTGCTGCATATGAACTACTTCAAAATTAGAATGGAGAATGGTTAATTTGAATTTTCTATCTGCAACAGCAGGTGCAACACTTGCAGTCAGTTTCTGCCGCATGGGATCTGAATGGAACACATGCAGCTTTTGAGGAAGAAAAGATAGTGCCACCAAAAGAAACTGCAGAAAGGAGACTCCCAGCAAGCCCTCTCCTCAAGAAAGATAAGCAAGAATGGGCTGGTGATCTATGCAAGGTACCTACCGAGAGTGTGTCAACGCTGAATGATCATCTTGAAGCGAGCAACCCCAACTCCAAGCTTGAGACAGCCCTGGAAGTAAGCTTTCTTGTGCAAAAGATACAGGACCTTCACCTTCAGGAGCTTGTGAAACTCGATCAGCAGCCTATTTTCATTCATTTTATTTTGCACAAGTATTTATTTAAAAAAAGTGCTGGTTTTATTATCATTTTATTTATAAAAAGAAACTACTAGGATCAAAACTATGACAAACTAAGCAGCAATCCTTTTTTTCTTTAGGGGATGTTTTACTTTTCACGATTGATAAGATACATGATTAAATGTTTTATCCTGATTACAATGATTTCTCCAATCTTAACCTTTTAAAGAGATAAGAATCAAACAGAATTAGCTCAAATGAGCCTTAGGATATTCCATAGTTCTAATTCATCTTAGTAAACAGTGGATTAGCCAATACTACTATTTTTATCTGTCTAAGTTTCTGCTACTTGGGACCTGAAGGGAACATATGCAGCTGCTGAGATGGAAGGTTTAATGCTCCCAAAGGAAACTGCGGAAAACAGGCTCCCAGAAACCCCCCTCCTCAAAACAGATCAGCCAGAAGGGACCGGTGATGTGTTCAATGTGACTACCAAGAGAGACTCAATGTTAAATGATCATGTTCAAGGCAACCAACCCAAGTCCAAGCTTGAGAGAGCCTTGAAAGCAAGTTTGCTCAAAGCTAAAGATACAGGACTCTCATCTTTGGTAACTTCTGAACTCAATCAGCCAATCATTTTGATTTTAATTTTTTTTGCATGTGCTTGATTTTCATTTTCTTTTGTGTAGCTATTGATTTAGAAAAAATGTTGCTTTATTACCGTTTTTTATTTAAAAAAAAAACAAAAACTACTAGGATCTTAGATTCTTAAATATGCTAAACTGAGCAGCAATCCCATTTTTATTTTCCTTTAGGGAGTGTTTACTTTTCGTAATTGGTCAGATGCGTGATTGAACATTTTTATCCTCATTACTAGGATTTCTTCAATCCTAACTTTTCAAAGTTTTAATTCATCTTAGCAAATGGATTATCTTATACTCCCTCCGTCCCACAAAAGATGTCACACTTGTGGGATGGCACGGAGTTTTAGGAGGTTTTGTTTTGTATGTTAAACTGAGAGAGAAAATAAATATTTTATATTTATGTGAGAGATGGCCTTTTCCAAAAATGGAAATGTGACATCTTTTGTGAGACAAACTAAAAAGGAAGTGTGACATCTATTATGGGACGGAAGGAGTACTATTTTTATTTGTTTAGACTAATCCTCAAATGTAAATGCCCCTTTAAGGCACTTTATCACTGTCACAGGCTTCTGTCATGTTCTTCAAATTTGCTACTAGACTAACTTCTTTCATAACCTCTCATTCTTTGTCACTTCTATCTGCGATGGCCGTTGCAGCACACTCAGCCAGTTTCTGCTGCTTGGTTCCTGAAGGGAACATATGTAGCTTCTGAGGCTAGAGAGATAAGAACACCAAAAGAAACTGCAGAAAAGAGAAGTCCAGAGATCCCTCTTATCGAGAATGCTCAGCAAAAATGGACCTCTGATCCATGCAAGGTGACAACCACAAATAAGATACCGTTAAATGGTCATCTTCAGGAGACAAAACACAAGGACAAGCTTGAGTTCACCAAGAAAGAAAGCTTGCTTGAACTTGAAAAGCATACTGCAAGCAAGGTTAGCAGATTTTCATGATAAAAACAGTTCTTACTAAATATTCTCAGCCATGTACTTTCTGCATTTGACTTTAGGCTTGTATGCTTTTGGACTAAAACCAGAGATAGATAGAAGAAAAGTGTATCAGAAATATGACATGGAACTTGGTTGTGCAGAGATATTATGTGAGCTATTTATGTAAATTGTCTTGATTTAGAAGCAAATAATTGCATGCAGTTTGCAGCTCTTCAATCTCATGAGTCATGACACATAACTGTGATGAATTCTTAGTCTATATCTGATCCTATTATTTGGATTTGAGAAAATTAGAGAAATTTGATGATCAATGGTTTCAATCTTAAAATAGATTATATAGCCTCAGTACTGAGAAAAAGACCATTGGTGTTTTTCTATTAGAATCTGTTTGTGAAGTCTCCAATTTTTTCTTTCCCATGGACACAGAATGGACATGTTAAAGGGAGTGATTCCCACAGAGATGTCCAAGTTGTAAAATCAGAGGTGAAAAATGGTTCCCCGGCAGCTCTAAAAGAGGTCAGTCAGTTTTCTTGTGACATAGTCGCGATCTTAATATAGTCAATGCTGCATTGGTATGCTATAGTTTCATAGCAGCTGTTAAATTTTTTGAGCAAGCATGTTAATCCATGTACATTCGCAACTGCATCTGCAGGTGCAGTATATGCAGCCAATTGAGGTTCCCAAATGTACATATTCCAATACTGAGGTTAAAGAGACGAAGCCACCACTGAAAGCAAGTCGCGCAGGAAATCCTCCCTTCAAGAAAGAACGGATTGTAAAGTCAGAGGCAAAAAATGGTTCATCGGCATTACAAGAGGTAAGTTGTCTTGTCACGATCTTAACATAATCAATGCTACAGTGGTTTCTCCATATCCATTCGCAACTATTGCATCTGCAGGTGCAGTATGCACAGCGACTCAAGGTTCCTGGAAAAACATATGCCAATACTGAGGTTAAAGAGACAATGCCACCACCAGAAGCAAGTCGTGCAGTAACTCCTCCCCTCAAGCAAGAATGGAGATGTGCTTTATGTAAGGTGAAAGCCACGGGTGAGAAAGATTTGAATGCTCATCTTCTGGGAAATAAACACAAGGACAAGTTAGAATCACTGAAAAAAAGGAAGGGAAAGCTGGTTGTGTTAGAGATTAGTGGGACATTTAGACACTGGTGCATTCTATGTGATGCGAAGATGGCTACTGATGTTGCTTTGGCTTCTCATATTGGAGGGAAACGACATGCCTCTCGCATCGATGAAATCGAGAAACTTGAAACTAGCCTTTCAGCAGGTCAGTGTCAATGAGTGTTCGGAACAGAACTCTTTGATAAGAAAATATGTATATATATTTGTACATGCATTATTGAATGCAAGTGATTGAAATATTTGAATGAAGGGGATTTGATTTAGAAGATTGTTTATGTGGAATTAAATGTTTTGAATCAAAGCATGCAATTAACTCAGGGTTCCAATTGGTAACTATGTTAATGGAAGTACTTTTCTCATTTTTAGAACATAATTTTTCATATCTACATTATTTAAGAAGAGTAATAACAATATTTTAAATAGGACGGAGAAGTATAATACTCCCTCCGTCCATGAAAAATATAGCACCTTTGCCATTTTTGGTTCTCCACGAAAAACAGAGCACATTTTAAAAAGGAAGGAAAGTTGGGAATAGTGGTTAAATTTTGATGAAAATGTTGAGGAATCTGAAGAATAAGAATAAGAATAAGAATGAGAACAGAGTATCCATTAACCATCACAATATAATTTGGACAAAGAATGAGAATAAATTGGGAATAGTGGGTAAATTTTGATGAAAATGTTGAGGAATCTGAAGAATAAGAATAAATTGGGGATATTGGGCAAATTGTGACGAAAAATGTGGAGAACTTTGATGAATATGAAATTGAAATTATTTTATAAAATGATGCGATCATATCTTTTGGTATCTTTCGATGTAATTTGGAGTTGAGTTATAGACATTTATTTGAAATGGAAATCAAAATGTTTTATATACAAACCGAATGTTTATTTACAAACAATTATGATTTCATATCGATCATAAATCACAACCTTATAATAGTTTTTGTAAGAGGTTATAAACTTTTACCACAAACGATTGAAACGAATAACATGCAAACATTTTTATAGCATGTAAAATAAGAAATTGGACAGAGTTCAGTAATAATTATCTCTAATATTTATGATTCTTAGAAACACAATTTATAAAAATAGTTTATATAGTACAATAAAAAACGAACTACTCCATTTTGCTGCATTCAGAATTATGTAGTACTACTGTGTTACTGTTACGACATGAATTATGTGGGTTTTGGTATGTGAATGTGACATAAATGAAAATGTACATAAAATATTCTTTGTAAGGGGAAATAGAAATGCATATTTAAATAAAAATGTGTAAAATGACGTGGAAGCGCTATCACGTGATATTTTATCCGTGAATCACGTGCGAATCTTAGCTGATGTGGTATTCTACCACCCTTGTCTGAATCAGCTGCTAATTTTCCTTTATTAATTCATGCTACTGATATTTTGCCTAATCACGTATAAAGATAGATTATATTAAGAATTGAACATAATTAATTTGTGCTCTTCAAACATTATTAAACTGTTATTTTATTCTGACTTTTGATTAAATTTATATCGAATATATATTTTCTGTCGGTAGTGAAGCCTGCGTAAATTTATATCCTAAGGATTGGTTAAAATAAAATTATATCTTGTGATAAATTATAAATGTTTTTTTCCAATAATTTTTTTAATTAATGCGACGACACGTTTTGACAGCAAATTCATACATTTTCAAATAAAAAATGTTCATAAAATCGTTGTTACTTGTTTAAAAAGGGTTTAATCATATACTAATATATAGAGAGAACTACAGATATACGGTAGATTTTAATTTTGGATTTTGTTTATATACTCACTATATTTTTAATTATTTGCTGGGAAATAGAGGTTTAGGATAGCAGAATTTTCAAAGATTTGTTTACCGCACGAGTCTGGTTGAGATTTTTCTTTTTCTATTTCTTCTTCATTTGTATATTTACTCTATTTTATTCTGTTCTTGTATTTTAAGGAATAAATTTGAATTAGTGAGTCATGAAATCTGTAGAAAAAATATCTTAATATGAATATTTAGTTATACATCCATGAAACTCAACTAAATAACCTAAAATAGTTTCCATTTCATTTAATCAAGCCACAAGCTGGTCCAAAATAGTTATTTAAAAAAAATTAACTTCTATATGAAGGAGGAAATTACAAATAAATTCCTATACTATAAGAAATTATCGGACTATAATAATTAAAAAAATGCATAATTTAATAAAAAAAATTTAAATCAATTCTTCGTTGTATTGTAGAAAGGGGAAATTATACAGTAAAAATTAGGGTGAAAAATGTGTGTGATGTGAAAATGTGTGGAATGAGGTATTTATACAAATTTTTTGAAAATATAAAAAAAAAATTACGAAACTTGGGCGGAGCCGCGGCTCGCGCCCAAGACCAGACCGTCTCCGTGGCGCAACAATATCTTTGTTAATGCTAAAAATGATTGTTTAATAAAAAATGTTCATTCAATTCAAATAATTTGAATATTACTACTACTAAGTGGCAGTAATTATTTTGTAAATACGTACAATAATTGAGAATAAAATTAAAACTTTAAAATTTAATATTTTATTTTCAGATTTTATGAAACTACTAGAATTTGTCAACATCTTGTAATTTTAATGACAATTATTCCAGTCATTAAGTGTTAAGGTTGTACTGGAAGTTAGATCACTATAAAAATGTTTGATTGGGTCCACTACCAATAATTCCCGCCAACTTGACCTATACTTTTCTTCGTCAACAAAGTTTCCTTAGGTCCTCCATAATTAAAGATTTAAAGTTATAGACTTAGACATATTTTTAGTTGCATGATTAAACATTCCATAGATTAATTGCTAGTGTGAATTTATATTTTATGTGTGACTTTTGTATCCATCGATTTGCGTTTGATTATTTGCGTCAATTACTTAGCTGTGCTTTATTATTAGACTTCGTTATTAGTTTAAGATATCAATCGCATAACAAAAGTAAAATAAATAATTAAACCAAAACATAACAATACGAAGAGATTCAACATGGTTATAAAATGAATATTGTTTAGGGTTTTAGGCAAAGGGATGTATAGGTAAAGTTAATATTCCCACCAAATCACTATCATACTACACTTTTCCTCAGAATCCGAGTCATCGGCTTAAATATCAAGAGAATAATTATTAACATAGTCTCATTCACTCAATTCCAATCAAGAATGCTATGGGAATATATATAGGAATTGTTATATATGTTATTCAGTCTTTCGTCGTTCAAGTTGATGATTTTGGTGTCATACCGATAAAAATTGATATTATTGAACAACCAAGACAACAATTAATTCACACAATATCCGAGTAATCAGTTTAAATGTCAATAGAATAGTTAATATAGTCTCATTCTCTCATTTCCAATTAAGAACATGGTTGAAAATTTATGGAAATTACATGTGATCCATTCTTTTGTCATTCAAGTCAATGAGTTGGATGCCACATAGATGAAATATTTAATATCGATTATATTAACTAAAGAGTTAGATGCCACATAGATGAAATATTTTGTATTGATTATATTAACTTTTTATATTAAAACGAAAGAATGTTTAAAATTTTGTGATTAAATGCTACTATATAAGGTTTGGATGCAAATGATTAGATGTAAGAGCATCCACATCGGCGAGCACAAGCCCGATTGGTTCGGTTCACAACCGTTTCCTTGTCCGGAAACGGAATATTCGGCCACTCCTTAAACCCAAGGTTCGGAAGTTTCGGGTGGCTACCGACCTTATCCGATCGACGACCAAGATGCCCCCGAAGGTCAATACGGGTGGACACCCGAGCCATCCGTGCCTAGAGCGAGAGGGAGCGGCCCCTCTCAAACTTCTCTTGTTCCTACTCGCGGTGTCCACACACCATACACTCCGGGGGAGATGGAGCAATTGTTCAAAGCGTTCGTGTCAATCTCCGAATATCCGGAGGTTGGCACGAACCAATCCGGTGACCATTATTGGTGACGCATCTGTTCCCGGTACAATCAAAACCAGCCGGCTGGAACTATCGAGCGCAACGGGAGTATGGTGCGCAACGCCATATACAGAGCCAACGAAGAAATCCAAAAGTTCCAGGGGTATTACCTCCAGGAAGAGCGGTCGGCGGGGAGCGGCCGGAGCGAGGTCAACATCATCAGTGCCGCGTTGGCGACCTACCAATCCATCAACTACAAGCCGTTCAAGTACCTCAACATTTGGGAGGAGACGCGGTCGCATCCGAAGTATAGGGGAAACATATCATCTTCCTCTAACTCCTCCTCCAAACGGTCGAGGTCGGTATCCCTATCCGACGCCGGCTCCGAAGATGTGGCTAGCCAACTTTTCGGAGCTAACTTGGGTAGCCCCAACGCTGGCCGCAAGGAAGGAAGAAGGCGGTGGCCAACCGTCGTCGCGCCGCGACTCCATCCGCCCCCGCTCCAACTCCCTATGTGCCACCTCAACCCCCACCAACTCGTTGTGAGGGGTTTTGGCTCAACTCAATTTGGCCGATAGGTCAAATATGACCCCCGAGCAACTTCGATCTCATGTGGAGTTGATACGGGGTCTCCAAAGAACGTTGGGGGTATAGCCGGATGAATAGTCTTCCCCGGGGGTATTTTTAGGCTTAAATTACTTTTTATTTTTTAGGAGTTTAATTATGTAATTTTTTTTTTTTTTTGTAATTTGTAATATTATTCCGGGTATTTTTAATGTATTTTAATTTTGTGGAAATGTTTTTATTTAAATTGAATAATGGAATGGTGGGATCTTGTGCTCGTCCTTGCGGAAGAGCACAGATGTGAGTGTTGTGCTCTTGCCTAAGAGCAGAGAGTAAAAATAGGGCCGGCACACATCCGCGCTAGTTTGCAAGAGTACGGACTTGGATTCTCTAATTTATTTGTTGTAGATTCCCATAAAAAGTTAAAATAAAATATATAAAGTGAGTCTTCGGAAAAAGTTCATACGAAGTTTCTTCAGAGAAGAAGAAATTTCTCAAGTAGAGAGAGATTCTCGCAATCCAAACTGGAATTCCATCGGCAATGGCGCTCTTCAAGTTTGCTCTTCTCTGCATCGATCTTGTTGGCTGGTACGTTTCCTTACTTCGCACCTACATTCTTCATAGTGTTTTTCAACAATCCCCCTTCTTCTCTATTGATTATCTACTTTGTTTAGCAATGATAATGCATTATTCATATACCTTAACAGTTCAATTGAGTTTTTCAAGTTGATCGACGTGAAATTCTCGCGTTTCAGTTAGGGTTTTGAGTTCGTATACGTACACACATGCATGTATAATGTCTTTATGCAGATAATACGCTTAAACTAACCTCCTCATCCTCTCTCCCTATGTCTCTTTCCATATGAACATCTGATGCAGGCCTGCAATTGCTCTGGTTTATCCCCTGTAAGTTCTGTCATTCTACAGTGTTGCAGAGTAAAGTGCTACTGTACAAGTTTTGGCTGAATTGGGATAATTAGATGATTAAGTGTTGGTGGTTAATTTGTTTGCAGGTTTGTTTCAATCAGGGCAGTTGAGACTGGTTCTGGATACCACATGAGGAAGATGGTCAGATATTGGATAATTTTCTCTTTGTTTTCTCTCTTTGAGTTTGCTTTTGCGAAAGTCATTGAGTGGTAAGTGTTGCTCCTATAGCTGCTTCTGTTGATGATTCCCGATTATTTGCACTGAGAATGTTACTATGATAAGTACGTAGAAATTTATTCATGATTATTGCCCCTTGGCCTTTTGTAAGGCATCGGTGTAACTGGAATGATTATGTGTTCGTCTGTATATCCTTGGATAATGAGCATTTTATTAGATGAAGGGATTGGGTTTCTTGTTTGGTTGCTTACCTCCTATGCCATTTTGTTTGGTATATGTGTTTGACAACAAGCATGCGTGTAGAGAATTAAAGAGCTTTGTGATCGTACATACAAGCTCTGTTTCATGTATGGATTTATGCATTACTTCATTTGTTTTGGACAGGATACCTTTCTGGTCTGGTGTAAGACTTGCAGTTATCTTCTGCTTAGTGATGCCTCAGTTTGAGGGTGCATGTCTTGCCTACCAAGGCCTTGTAAGTTCATTTATTGACAGGTTTGACATGCTAACGGAGGAGAGACGTTGTAAGAGAAGAACATTTTTGGATGTAGTAGACAAATACATCAACGAAAATGGATCAGAAGCTCTGGAAAAGCTTATTGCATCACAGGTCAGCAGCTTTATGACATTATTTGGAACAGTCCTAGGGAAGTTTTTCGGTGATAATACTTTCAAGATGAATTATGGAGCTTTAAGTTTCTTCAGGGAGTGTCAGATATTTTTGTAATACAGCGTGATAGGGAAACATGAGGTGGTTTTAGTTTCTTTTTAGTTTAAACTAGCTAGCCATTGGAATTTCACTTGTTATCTTTCTCTTACTCTCGTGGTGAAGAGTTTGCAATTTTCTTGATTTCTTTTCTCAAATTGACACCCCTTTCCATTTAAAATTGGGAACAATCTGAACATCCAGAAATTGCAGGTGTGCTGTACACATTCAATTTCTTATGTTGACTTATTTCTTATGTTATACAGATGACACCACCAGAAGCAAGAGTGGAAAATAGATGCCTTGAGACTTCCCTCCTCAAGAAATCTGAGCAAGAATGGACCTGTGGCTTATGTAAGATGACTAGCGTCGGTTTGTCAACGCTGAATGCTCATCTTCAGGGCAGCATGCACAAGTCCAAGCTTGAGATCCTGAAAACAAGCTTGCTTAATGCAAAAGATACAGGATCGTCGCCTTTGGTAACTTGTGAAACTCACTAAGCCTGTTCTTTTGATTTAATTTTCTAAAGTATTGAATATTGATTTAAAATTGCTGATTTTGTTACTAGTATATGTATGACTATCTAAGAAATTACTGGGATTTAGATATTAGAAACTGAGCAGCAGTCCCTTATTTGCCTTTATCCTTTATGCGTTTGAGCATTTCATAGCACATAAGCTTCTGTCAGGTTCTTCATCTTTACTGATCAGTTTAACTTCCTTCCATACCTCCCCACCTATCAACGATAGCCAATCTCACTCTCACTTTTCCTTTAGTTTGTTATGCTTGTTCGAAGTTCAATAAAAATTTGTTGACCAGGATTATTTTGCCGTTTCTATTTGAAGTCGCAGGTGCAACACACACGTTCATTTTCCGCTGCAGCTATAAAAGAGGTCAGTCAGTTTTCTTGTGACATAGTCGCGATCTTAATATAGTCAATGCTGCATTGGTATGCTGTAGTTTCATAGCAGCTGTTAAACTTTTGAGCAAGCATGTTAATCCATATACATTCGCAACTGCATCTGCAGGTGCAGTATATGCAGCCAATTGAGGTTCCCAAGTGCACATATTCCAATACTGAGGTTAAAGAGACGAAGCCACCACTGAAAGCAAGTCGCGCAGGAAATCCTCTCTTCAAGAAAGAACGGATTGTAAAGTCGGAGGCAAAAAATGGTTCATCGGCATTACAAGAGGTAAGTTGTCTTGTCACGATCTTAACATAATCAATGCTACAATGGTTTCTCCATATCCATTCGCAACTACTGCATCTGCAGGTTCAGTATGCACAGCCACTCAAGGTTCCTGAAAAAACATATGCCAATACTGAGGTTAAAGAGACAATGTCACCACCAGAAGCAAGTCGTGCAGTAACTCCTCCCCTCAAGCAAGAATGGAGATGTGCTTTATGTAAGGTGAAAGCCACGTGTGAGAAAAATTTGAATGCTCATCTTCTGGGAAATAAACACAAGGACAAGTTAGAATCACTGAAAAAAAGGAAGGGAAAGCTGGTTGTGTTAGAGATTAGTGGGACATTTAGACACTGGTGCATTCTATGTGATGCGAAGATGGCTACTGATGTTGATTTGGCTTCTCATATTGGAGGGAAACGACATGCCTCTCTCATCGATGAAATTGAGACTTGAAACTAGCCTTTCAGCAGGTCAGTGTCAATGAGTGTTCGGAACAGAACTCTTTGATAAGAAAATATGTATATATATTTGTACTTGCTTTTTTATTTGCAAGGGATTGAAATATTTGAATGAAGGGGATTTGATTTAGAAGATTGTTTATGTGGAATTAAATGTTTTGAATCAAAGAATGCAATTAACTCAGGGTTCCAATTGGTAACTATGTTATTAGAAGTATTGTTGTCATTTTTAGAACATAATTTTTCATAAATACATTATTTAAGAAGAGTAATAACAATATTTTAAATAGGATGGAAAAGTATAATACTCTCTCCGTCCACGAAAAATAGAACACATTTGCCATTTTTAATTGTCCACGAAAAACAGAACACATTTGAAAAAGGAAAGTTTTCAACTTCTCTCTTATTTTTTTCCCCTTCTATCTTACCAATAATATGGACCTCACATTCCACCAATCCTACTCCTCTCTTACTTTTTTTCTCTTCTCTCTTACTTTACCAATTCCACATTAAAACCCGTGTAATTCACAATGTGTCCTATTTTCCGTGGATGGAGGTAGATCATATTTTATTTTTTTACCTCAATACATTGTTTACCAAATAAGTCAAAATGCATGTCCAACGTCAAGTTTATTGTTTAACCACATTTTAAGATGAAAAGATGTACATATTCCACATTAATTTATAGTATTCCCTATATCCCAATGAAAACGCTCAACTTACCTTTCTGATTTGTCTCAATCAAAATGATTCATTACAAAAAAAAATAAGAACACATTTATCTCTATTTTTTCTCTCTCCACTTCACAAGAAAAAATGACACTATAAAATCTTGTGTCAGCCAAGGAAGGGGGACGAAAGGAGTACGTTTTTAGGGATATTAGTTCCTTGTAAAATTTCGTGGTTAAGAGACTCTGCAATAACATGCTTCCTTTATCAGGGTCTTTTGGTGCTAATTTATTATTTAATCATATAGCACCAGCAAATTATAATCTGATTAGAGTTCCACATACAGTCGCAACAGATCGAAATGAACTTTTGTTTAGTGTAGAAATCAAGATTTTTGGGAAGTGGGCATAGCAAGAGAAACTCCACCAGGTAAATCCTTCCACTGTTGAGTCACTGTCTTTATCTGTGTGTAAAACTGGACTCCAGTCTTACCTGATATATTCATCCCAACCCCATAAATTATTACTAAATCAAAATCATGCATTTTCACACACAAGCACAACATGTTAAAGAGGAAACTATGCTTTTTTACCATAGAAATTGAGGTCGCCAGCAAACGAAGCCTTGGAGCCGGTAAATGAGAAGAAGGGCAATGGAACAGGAATTGGAACATTTATGCCCACCTGAAATATGGAAACTTGCATCACAAACCAATTTTACATAGTGGGTTTGGTTCAGCTGGGATCCATCTGATAAGGCGGATGAAATTCGTAACTTTAAAATAAAACGATTTGGTACCTGGCCTGCCTCTATCTCAGTTTGGAACTTTCTAGCAGCTATTCCGGACGATGTAAAAATAGCAGCACCATTTCCGTATCTGCAGAAACAAGGATGGCATGATTACTCAATTTAATAAGGAAAAGTTTATCAAAGAAAAAGAGGAAGTACTTGTTTCTGTTGACTATGTTGATTGCCTCGTCCAAACTGTCAGCCTGAGAAGCAGAAGATTATCAATCAGCGATGAAGTCACAAGATGGAATAGAATTACAGCTGTTAATGTTGATTTACCTGCATGCAAATAAGGACAGGACCAAATATCTCCTCCTGGAAGACAAAATGAGGGATTAATATGTGTTTGTGAAAAAGCTTTCAGAAAATTACAAGAAGATGGCCAAGATTTCTTTATACCTTATAACATTCCATATCAGCGGTGACATCAGCTAAAATGGTGGGGCCAACAAAGTTTCCTTGTTCATATCCTGGAACCTTAAACATCAAAGAAGGCAATGTAAGTTATTTTGTGTGTGGGCAAAAAAGTTTAACAGCATTAAGCATATTCGGTACATCTAAATTTGTTAAAGGATTACTGTATTGTTTCCTAAATCCTAACTATCTTCAGAAGAAAATATGCCGAATAGTCCTGGAATTCTTTCATGAAAAATACCTAGATCAATAGGGTGAACACAGTAATTTGGCATGCATCCTTCGAAGTATACTGAAGAATACAGTAGTCCAAATTCTGTTGCCCCCTTTATATTAGTTTGAAACAAGTATCTTGGACCTTTCACGACCAACACGATTTATAAAAACAAGGAGAATAAGTAATTCTCTTTGAAGTTCTCAATTCCCTTCTATGTTTTGATTTTCACCCTTATATATCATGGAGAACTAAACATATCATGAAGAAGCTGGACAAAAGCTGTCACATGCAAGTCATGCTATTTCGTGATTCAGAAAGTCACAGATAAGATAGTACCTTAATGTTTCTCCCATCAAGCAGTAATCTTGCTCCACTATCGACCCCACTTTGAACTAATCTGCATACTCTTTCTTTTGCCTGAGAAAATTTACAGTTAAAGAAATGAAGCTGGACAGAATTGGCAAGAATAATAAAAACAGACAGCTTCCGAGCCTTATGAGATAATAAGGGACTAGATGAATTGTAGATAAACATCTTTATCAATTCAGTATGAAGACTGGTAATTCACCTGCTTACTGATGACTGGACCGAGGTCTGCTTCTGGATCTGTTCCAGCACTAACTTTAAGGGCTTTGGCGCGCTCTACTATCTTTTCTTCCCTACAAAGATTTAAGGATAGACACAAATGTTAATCTTTTCATACTGAAATAACTGGATAAAGGCATGCATATTTTGAACTCAACATTTCCCCTGGTATAATGTTGAAGTATGCTAGATGACAAAATCTCCAGAGCATATCATTATCAGCATATTTGAATCTATTGAACAATCATGTCAACTAAAAATATACAGCTTTTCATTACAAAGTTAGTCAACCTTTATACAGTATCTGTCAAGAAGACTATGAGGAAGAATCTGAGAACAAGATGGTATAAAATTGATGGACATACCAGAATTTTGAATCTCCAACAAAAACAACAGTGCTAAGTGCCATACATCTTTGTCCAGCAGCACCAAAACCAGCTGCCACTAATGCGTTTAGAGTGGCATCTATATTGGCATCAGGCATCACGACCCCATGGTTCTTTGCTCCCATATTGGACTAAAAATTTGCCAGTGTGCACTTATTTTAAAAATCATTTGATCAAATATTTATCAAAAGCTGAGGAAAAAAACCAGCATGCTCATGAGTAGATCAACACACAGACCTGAACACGTTTTCCGCTAGCTGATGCCCTTGAATAAATATGCATGCCAGCCTTAAAAATGAGAATACATGTCGGCGCATAATCATCACATAACCAGTCATCAAGAGAGTTAAGTGTTACATTCAAGAACATTGGAAACAACATATTACAAGTATCTGTAGATTCTGTACACAACCTTGCACATGAAAGCATCCGTGTGTGTGTGTGTGTGAGAGAGAGAGAGAGAGAGAGAGAGCTGTGAAAAGAATTGGTGGGGGTGGGGGAAAAGTCAAAGAGATTCATAAGATGATGAACAAGGTCAAGATCGAGGTATCCATAAGCGAAGACAGAGTTCACAGGAGGTGTTAGTGAGTACATAGGGCATGCATGTTGCCTCATTTCAGGTTGTTGTGCTGTTCAGAAAAGACTAACAAGAGTTCAGGAACCTTGGACCTCAAGAATATGACCTAAATGTGTTTGATAATTTTACCCATACACATCTGCTTTATATACTTCATATTCCACTCGAGATCAATCATTTTCTTTTCCCTTCTCGAAGAAACTGGAAAGGTCTACCAGACACCAAATATGAAACAGAAGGAATAGTCAATATAGAGGAGGGGAGGACTAACTGTATTTGAACCAACAAATGACACAGCTCTAATATCTTCATCATCACAAATTGCATTAACAGTGTCCTGAAAGAAAGAGCAACAAAATTCTGTTAGAACAACGGAGTGGTGTTTCCTTGACTTGTGACACACTGTTTTCTTAATTACAAACATATTTGATGGCATACATGAGGAAATACTTAAGAGGATTGAAAAATGTGGGCATACATTGGAGCCATGGACAATGTTCAGAACACCGTCAGGCAAACCAGCCTCCATTGCTAATTCTGCAAGAATCATTGAAGCCCCTAAAAAGCAAGAAAGAAAGATGAGAAACACAGAAAAATAGATATATAGCAAGTGGAATGATAGCACAGGTGTCAAGACAATGCATATTCCTGAGATGAAGGGAAATCACATCTGTGTTTAGTGATCTCATACTATCAGAAGCAAATAAAACAAATGAGGTATACTTATATTCTTTATTACTACTATTTTCTAAAAGGAAGAGTTAAAACCAAACTATCAAACACAAAGATATGTAGATATGAGCATGAATTTACATCTTAAGTCCTAACAAACAAACATTTTGCCTAAACATATATAGCCAGTCAATCTCTTCTTAAGTTGTTAATGTAAGGGTGTCTTTATGCCTAAACAAACATTTTGCAGAATTATTTTGCTCAAAAAGTTGGGGAAGGATCTACTGATTTGGTCAATACTCTCGATTTGATTCATACAAGAACAAAAAATTTGATATTGTCCACAAATCATAATTCAAATGGATGATATAAAGTAATAGTCATTTCCTACTTAGTAATTTCAGTGGACAATGAGTTTTCATACATCCATATATAAACACGACTCTACTAGCATGCTAGCCACAACTTATATCTGAAAGTCTGGGACTGCTCAGCACCATACGAGATAAGATTGATTTACATGTTTAAATCTATAAGCATGTATGACCTAGTTATCTGTAATATAGTTTAAGACACTACTGCATCCAACTAAACTTCTTCTGGGTTTTCATGCACAAGAATACTGTATTAAAATATATCAATAGAATACTTTAAAAGAATATAGCACCTGGATCTTTTTCAGATGGCTTTAGAACAAATGTGTTTCCACATGTGACTGCAACAGGAATCATCTGCCACATAACATTAAAAAGAAATAACTTCTTATGAACAATTTTTCATGTCAGCACTTCTATCTCAAAAAATTGAAATGAAATTCAGAAGATGGTCACATGTATTTCTGAATTACAGAGAACCAAAAAAAAGGCTTTAGTTTATGGAAATATCTTGAGAATAATACCAAAGAGAGGAAAACATACCCATAAGGGAATCATTGCAGGGAAATTGAATGGGCAGATCCCAGCACAAACACCTAGAGGTTCTCTAATGCTATAGGTATCGATTCCATTTGAGACGTTGGATACATACTCTCCCATCTGTAGAGTTGCCATGCCACATGCATGTTCCACCACCTCTTCAAGGAAGATCATCATAATAAAGACTCAATAACAAGCAATGCATTGTCTATCTGAGAAATAAAGAGAACAAACAGAACCCTAACCTAGCCCTCGGAACACATCTCCTTGAGCGTCCTTTAATGTTTTTCCTTGTTCTTTTGTAATGCTCAAGGCAAGCTTATCCTACATTAAGAATCCATCCTTCTTATCGTCAATATCAACCACATATAAAACAAGAAGTTAGTTGATAGAGCTAACCATGTTTTTACGAATGAGTTCTTGAAGCTTCAACATGACCCGTTGCCGTGTTGTAATAGGTGTGTTTCGCCAGGATGGAAATGCCTCTTTTGCTGCAGATACTGCAGATTTGAACTCCTCTTTTGTTGTCAGAGGCACTTGTGAAACAACCTCTTGGGTTGCCTACATTAAAAAAATCAAGTAAGAGGGAGTCGACACAAAATGTCAAATGAACAGTGACCAACTCAAACATGCAAATGCTCACTTACAGGATTTATGACATCAATGGCATCGGAGGAATGTGAGTCTACAAACCTACCTCCAATTTGATTCGGAACCCTCTGCACAGACATGAATTCTCAGGCGCATAAGCAACGAAAAATACATTTAGAATTCACTGACATTATTGAATACAAGTATCTCCTTAAACCTAAAACTATTAATTTATGGGAGAGCTAGTGGTCGAAAATCACTAGTCCAAACTCCAATCCAAGAACGTTTCCCATGCCCATTGGTCATGCAAGGCTGAACTACAACAATTTGCCTCTCCAAATGTGATTTGTTAACCATCCCAAGAAACTTACTTAGAGTGCAGCTACAGGTAACAGATACAGATTTCTCACCATGTCATCACACACATACTTGTGAAACACACAGTCATATGATCCAAAAACCTGCATACTAACCTTCAAAATTTGCTCACTCTACCCTCAGTTCTAACTTCTAACCACTAGAAAAGAAGCAAAAAAGTACTACTAACAATTACCGGTTCCTCCCAAAATTTCAACAAATAAAAAAGTAAAATACAATCCAAGAACTCACCAGCGAGCTGCCAGGCCTCGAAGATGGCTGAGCAACAGTCGAGAAACGAGAATTTACAGCCCCAAATATCCCGGGACTCACCCTCCTCATATTTCTCGCTGCTGACGCTGCATAAAACCAATTTCAGTAACACACCTTTTAGATAAGCACCAAATAGGCACACTACACAGCAAGATAAAAAAAATTGAAATTCAAATCACACGATCCAGAATTTGAAGATGCAACTCAATCTAGTCATCCAGACTAAACCTAAACAAACAATCAATAATGTAAACAAGCAGAAACCTATATCCATCTAACCAGCAGTATTCGTGAGCTCATCAAAAATATAATCTGGTAGTATGAAGATTGAACTAGTTACCTCGCTGGATCGCAAACATCAACATTTCTAGTTTCCGTTGAAGATTTTTGCTGAAGAACTGAAAATGCAGCGTGCCACTCTCTCTCTCTCTCCTTATATTTTATTTGGATCAATCATTTTTATAGGTTATTTTGGATTAATTTATTCGATGTTGAGTTGGATTTCTTTTGCACTAGTGTTTTATGTTGATGATAATCTCTATCTATTTGGTGAGAGAAAGGAATATTTTAACGAGCTAAGCCTATCTACAATGCTGTCTCTTATCCATCCTTTAAATTACTATTCATCGACTTTGATGTACATTTTTACTCCATCTCTTAACTAAGGGACGGAACCTGCAACCCTCCATCTCTTATCCGTCCCTTAACCGTCCCTTAAATTACTATTCATTCAATCTTATTTTTTATTTTTATTTCCAACCAAATTCAATTAATAAAAACACACTTCATTAAATAAAATAAACTTACAACATAAAATTCGTAAAAAAAACATAATTTAATAATTTCCTAAAAAAAATTAAAAATACATAATTTAATAATTTCCTCCGACAAATTTTGCTCAAATGTGCTCCATTAGATCATCTTGGAGTTGGGCGTGGACGGAAGAGTCACGTGTCCTTGCTCGAATAGACAACCGTTCTTGTATAGACGGATGCACTCCACTGTGTGGCGGACTACTTGCGGTAGAGCTTCCGGGGGCTTTAGGGTCGAACCAATTTCCCGCCTCGGGTCCTTCGTCTTGGACAATCATGTTGTGCAAGATTATGCACGTATACATGATGTCGACCATTCTCTCCATGAACCACGTACGAGTCGGAGCTTTGATAATGTTGAAGCGCGCTTGGAGAACCCCGAATGCCCGCTCCACATCCTTCCGAGCAGCCTCCTACTTCTGCGCAAAAAGCGTCTGCTTTGCGTTCACAGGCCTGGTGCACGTCTTCACGAAGGTTGGCCACTTGGGGTAGATGTCGTCGGCAAGATAGTACCCCATTTTATAGCGTCGGTTGTTAGCGGTGAAGTTGATGGTCGGCGCTTACCATCCAAAACTTCGGCGAAGAGGTCGGATTGGTGGAGCACGTTTATGTCGTTGTTCGAGCCGGGGACCCCGAAGTAAAGATGCCAGATCCATAGCCGGTAGTCGGCAACGGCCTCGAGTATAACGGTGGGGTGGGTGCCTTTGTGGCCGCTCGTGTACGACCCCCTCCACGCCACCGGGCAATTCTTCCATTTCCAGCGCATGCAATTGACGCTGCCAAGCATCCCGGGGAATCCGTGCACTTCTTCGTGAAGGCGGAGCAGGAACTGGCAATCTGTCGTGCTTGGCTTCCGGAGAAATTCGCCGGTGAAGGCTGCCCGGGCGCCTTTGCATAATTGGATCAAGCACATTCTCCCAGTGATTTCTCCAATGTGGAGGTATTCGTCGATCACATTCGTCATTTGTCCAGTCGCAAGCTGACGGATTGCTGCAATACATTTCTGCAGCGTCGTGTGGCTGGGACGGTCGACGGCGTCGAACCTTTCTTGGAAGAACTCTTCCCAGGCTGCCAATGTATTTGCGATGTGGAGAAATAGCGGTCGCCGCATGCGGAAACGACGACGAAAGTAGGTATCTCCCCACACCGGGTTATCGCAGAAGTAGTCGCGGACTAACCTTGCGGCGGCTTCCTCCCGGTTACGATGGATGTAAGTCCGGGAGCGTCTTTGGGGCGGCGCGGCTTCCTACGCCTCCCGGCCTCGATCTTCTTCAAGTGATTCTTCCATTATTCGACGCATTTGCTCATATGAATCCATTAGATCGATTAAATTTGAGGGAAGAATAAAAGATATGATTTCAGATGAAAATTGGAGAGGAAAGAGAGATGATTTGAGAGGATTAGATGTGTGTTTGTGTGTGAAATGAGGATGAAATAAGAGTATTTATAGAGTAAAAAAAGGAAAACGGTTGAAAACGGTAATATTACCGTTTTCGAATTTTTAATTTTTTTTATTAAATTCAAATTTAAAAAAAAATTATTGCGTCAGCATGACGAAACCCACTCGCGGGCCGGCAAGTGGGCGTCACGCATGGCCCTAGAGCGCGCCACGTCGCGGGAGCGCGTGCCGAGACGTCTCGCGCGGCGTCTCGGCGTGACGGGGGATCCAGCGGGATGGTGACGGGACGGGACACTACAACGCGTCCCTCGCCCTTCTCGTCACGGAGGGACGAGACTCGTGCCACCCGCGTAAAGCGTTGCGGGTGGCCTAATCATCCGCAATAGGGACGGATGTCCCGGTGGACATCCCAAAACACCTCCTGCCACGTCATAAGGACATCCCACAGCACTGCCACGTCATAAGGACATCCCACTCCATAATAACGGACACCCCCAAGGACATCCGACGAACATTCCAATAATTAAAATTCACAAATTTACAAATATGCAATTTTACGGAATTAAAATTACGACTAGAATATGGAGAAAATGCAACCATTTTATTTATAAAAAAACATACATAATTAAAGACATTGTTCAACGTGCACCCCTTCGCGTCCACAACTCTTCAATTATATCATTCTGGAGTCGAATATGGGCTTCTTGTTGGCACATGTCGGCAAATGCACGGACCCGATCGTACATTGGCGCTGACCACGCCGTGGCTTGGACCGGCAGCATCAACATCATCATTGGTCCAATCAGTCAGCGCTGGACCTTCATTTTCGACAATCATGTTGTGCATGATAATAGATACGTACATGATATCAGTGATGCACTCAAGATACCACAGCAGTGTTGGACCCTTCACTGACGCCCATCGAGCCTGTAGCACACCAAATGCCCGCTCCACATCGTTGTCGCTGTCTCCTGTCGGCTCACAAAGTATACCTTCTTTTCTTCGATTGGACATCTGATCGTCTTCACAAATAGTAGGGTATATTTCATCCGCCAAATAGTAGCTCATATCGCGCTAGTTGCCGTTGGTGACGAAAATGACGGTCGGACCAACGTCTGCAGCTGCCGCTGCAGGTGCTTTTGTACACGATGATTTACCTCAGCGTACGTATAAACCCGCAACCGTTCATTAATTTTCCGCCTTATGTTAGCAGCATCCCTATCACTACCACTCGCACCACTACCATTGCCACCTGCACCACTACCACTACCATCACCGCTAGCCATTTTGGATCTACCGATAGAAACGTAGAGAGAAAGAAGAGAAACTCGTCAATACAAGTGATGCGAATGAAACGAAGTGCAACGAGCCGTATATATAGAGTTTAAAAAAATCAGAAAAATGGGACGTCCGCCGACACGCCGCAAGAGCAGACGTCGGGACGGACGTCCGCGTCCGCCTCATTTGATGCAATAGCGGACGTCCGCCCCGACGTCCGCTATTGCGGATGCTCTAATTGCATTTCTTTTTTATGTAGTTCAGTATGCCTTCCTTCCGTCCATAATAGATGGCATAATTGGAGAATGACACGAGATTTTAGGAGATGTTGTTTTGTGTATTAGATAAAGAAAAAAATAGGAGTATATTATATTAATATGTGAGATAACTTTTTCCAATAAATGAAATGTAACGTCTTTTATGTTGCAAACTAAAAAAGAAAATGTGATATCTATTATTGGATGAGGGATTATTATTTATTATGTGCATGATTTACTCTCTCTTTTGTATTATGTGCATGATTTACTCTCTCTTTTGTATATTTTGTTTTTATTATTATAAATTTCTTGATGAGAATAATGATTGAATCTATCATGACTTTATTCTTTACTGAGTTCTTATCTCAATCACAAAAATATGTTATGTAACCTTTCTTGTTCATGCAAATCAGATTACATTCCTTATTTATGATAACTAAATCGAATTAGAAATTTATTAATTAGAATCAGATTATTTTCCTTATCTATAATCAATATAAAACAAAGAAATTTAATAATTGAAAATCAGAATTCTTTCTCGTACCACAACCCTAGGCAACATATGATTTTTTTAAAAATTGTATCTATATAATTAATCACTTCCAGACATATGAATTTTAGGGTTTTTTACGCATGAATTATAGCGTTCCGCTATTTTGAGTTTGCGACTTCAATTCGTGACTAAGATGACAATTCAAAATTCAAAATTGCGTGGAAGGTTTGTACTCCCAAATCACAATGAGTATTTTTCTTAAGCAATTTGCATATTCAGTAATCCCAAGATATGCCAAAATATCCTTCAAAAAGGTGGTGAAAATTAGGACCACAGACACCCTAAGGCCATCCACAACGCTGTTCCTATACCGTTCCTATACCGTTCCTCAGTATGTCGGCGCCCGAAGCTCCGCTTTGGTAGTGCGCCGCTTCGGTGGAGTAGATCCCGCAGAATTTTTGACCTGTAAATCGACTCGGCCAAAGTGAGCACGAAGCATTGTATATTTGCGCTTCCGGGCCCCTTTCGGCTTAGTCTCGTGGTAGACATCACGGACCTTTTCCCAGAAGCACTTGGCGGCTTGTTGGTTGCCGACGATGGGATCATATGAGACGGTGAGCCAGGCGGTGTACACCGCCTTTGTTTCTTCGTTGGTGTAGGGATGCCGGCCCAGATCCTCCGCTCCTCCTCCTCATCCTCCTCGGGTGCCTCAGACGCAGCCCTGTAGCTTCCACCGCCTCGGCCTCCTCCCTGAGTGGGTTCAACGGGGATATCCTCCGAATCTGGGACAAACCCTGGGAAAGCTGCGAGCGGAGCCTCGACGTACATCCACATCGAAAGTGGGTGGTTGGTACCCACCGGCGTCGCCGACCCCTGCGTGCCCGGCGTCGATGACCCAGAACCACCAAGTGTGTTGTACATGGTCAAGATTCCCCTAATCAATCCGAATCACGCGTTGTCCTCCTCCTCCTCCTCGTTGTCTTCAAATAGTCTTCCCTTGAACTCGTGCTGCCACACGAGCAACTGCAGCGACCTGATCACGTGCTGATCGTGGATTTGCTTCTCCTCAGCCAGCCTCCTGTACTGACTCCACTCCCTTTAGAGCAAGCTCTTCTCACTCTGCAGCCGCAGAATCATCACCATTGCCTCCTCGGCCGCAGTGGCCGAGGCTGCCCTCTCCTTCACAAGCTCTGCTTGAAGGTCATTCACTTTTTGATGCTCAATCTTCAGCAATTCCCTCAATGTTCTGATATCTGATTCAACACCTTCATCATCATCATCCCCAACATTATTCTTAGCATCAACTTCAACGTCTTCATCATCGCCATTATTCTTAGCAACATATCCATCATCAGATTCAGAATCAGATTCAATGTTACCATAAACTTCATTTATCACTGCAATTTCTCCACCAACATTACTGCAATAATTCAAATTATCAATCACATCCACCTCAATTTCATCGATTAAATTCGACGGCCCCGATTTTTCACCAACAACAGTTTTTGAGCAAACCCCTACCTTCAAAACACCTAATTCCCCACTCAAACCGCACAGAAATCGAACTAAACCGCTGCAGAAAATAGTAGTAAAATACTACTTTTAAATGACAATTTTCTGTAAAAATTTAGATGGATGAGACAAGATTAATCTGAGATAAAAATCCGGAACAAAGACTTGTTTTTTTTAACACAGTTGTTTGATAAATAAATTCAGAAACCCAGGATCTGTGTTTCATAAACCCAAATCTATCTAGAATTCCTCAAACTAATCTGCATAAAAAGAATAAAAGGAGTTCACAATCATCTGTAAAGCAGCGCAGAGACGAGAGGTTGGTCAATCAATGTTGCTCAAATTGGGCTTCTCCACGAAGCGCATAGTGAATTCCCCAACTTTTTCCACCGTGCCTCTCTTCCCGGCCCTGAGCACCAGGGTTTTTGGGTTGAGGAAGGAGAATATGCCGTTCTTCAGCAACAGTATGTCGCCGGCCTCCACCGCCTCGCACTCGTCGCCCCATAGCTGGAAGTTCACGGCGGCGGTCTCGTCGGCGACCAGGGCGAGGCAGGTTTTGCGCTGGTTCTTCATAGTCACGTGGCCTTTCTCGACGACTATGAATTTCGCGTTGATGTTGTTCTCGGCGGCTGGGACGATGCTTTTCAGCGGCTGCACCGTCGGAATCGGTTCTGGGATTTTGTAGTCCGTGTCGTTTGATCGAACACTTGGTGTGTAAGGGCATCTCCAACCCAAATTTGCAGTTGAAAACATTGCGTTTTTTTAACAGTGTGGAGTAGCACCGTAGCAAACGCAAATTATTTCTGATAAATGCAAATAAAGCCCTCTTGTTGTATTTCAATAGAGGAAGGAGAATACCTGATTTATTAGTTGAAGAAGATGAACCAGAAACATAGGGATATCAATGTAGCCCGCAACTCGTGGGTTGGCCCGAATAGCCCGCGAAATTTATAGGGTTAGGGCTGGAAATTTCTAGCCCGATAAAATCAAAACCCGATTACCCCGCACCCGATTAACCCGCAACCCGTTAGGGCCAGACCCGAAAATCCGATGGGCTGGCCCGAAAACTCGATAAAATTTCTATTATTCTATTTTTTTACTCCTAATTCGACACTTCATTGATTAATTTTATAATATAGATAACAAAAAAAACACCATTCAATTTTATATTAAATATACAAATTATATATTGAATTTTTATTAATATATTAATTGATAAATAAATTAAAATTTTCAAATTCACTAAAAAATATTTAAATTTCTAAAACATGCATTTAAATTCCACGAAATATCTCAAATATTGGTATTTGATCTTGTTTATGATTGAGTTTAAACATATATCTCAAATATATCATAATTAAATGTTTTACATTGTATAAATATAAATAATATTAATCATTATTTATTGGATTGATTACATGTTAATATTATCGGCAACAACCCGATTAACCCGCTGGGCTAGCCCGAAACCCGAGCTTTTAGGGTTAGGGGTGACTTTTATAACCCGAAAGAAATCACAACCCGATTAGCCCGCACCCGATTGACCCGCAACCCGAGTAGGGTTGGCCCGAAACCCGTCGGGCCGACCCGATTGACATCCCTACAGAAACATTTAAGCAACCCCAGCCTAAAATGAATTAATTTTATGGGAGATGGAGCATACTATTAATTTTTTTTTATAATACTCTCTCCGTCCCAATTAAGTTATTGATAAGTGTTGTGAGTTAATGTGTAATTTAGATAAATATATAGGTAAAATTATAAAAATACTAAGAGTAAAAGAATATGAATTTTTTTTTGGGTTTGGATTTAGGGTGAATGATTGGTCTATAATTATCATTTGATGTGATATATACTAAAAAAAAAGAGTTTGAATTTGATATAAATGGTTAGAGATGACCTAATTATTCCCAAACATAAGAAATATAGGACTACTCGAGGTTCATAAATGAGAATTTTAAAAAAATATGATGAATTTATTAGAGTAAAAATTTTATAACATGGCATATAGTAATATAGTAAAAAAATTGAAATTTGAATAGGAGTACAAAAATAATGAAATGAATTAATTAAAATACACGAAATTCAGTGAGAGCAAAGGTGAATCACATCTCTTGAGTCATTTTCTATCAATAAAAAATCAATACTTTAATTTAATATTTGTTTTTTAATTATTTACTATTATATACCTATTAATATATTCTCAAACTAATGAAAAAAATAAACGAGAGTATTAATAAGTGGCGAAGGGAGTATTAATTAATTCAACACTTAACAAGTACATATACTGATATACTACATAGATATACTCCACAAGACTAATCTACTACACAAACTTCTACCAATTCTTACTCTTGAACACAAATACAAACAAAATAAAATTCAAATCATCAACAAGGACTACAACACCGACGAGCTCAAGCTGATACTGCAGTCGGAAAAGTGACTGACCTAAAAGTGTAAAGTCCAGTGAGAGCCATCCAACTGCGGGATCGAAGACATTCCGTCGCTATTTGGAAGATCTCGAGATTGTTCTAAAGATTCACCATCACTGCTTGGGAAATCCTTTGAAGCTACTAATGGAATAGACATCCCATCATGACTTGGGAGATCATCATCATGGAGTGGTAGAGGAACCCCTTCTCCATTTGAGAAATCCCTCAAATGCAGCCCCAGTGACACGTCGTTGCTTGTGAAGTCGATGGATGGAAATGCGTGGACATCTCCACTGTTGCTCCGTGCATCATATGCAAGTAACGAAGAAGATGCCCCGCTGCTGGGGAAATCCTTCCACTGCTGAGTCACGGTTTTGATCTGCGTGTAAAACTGAAGACCGGCTTTACCTGCAGGGGGTAAGGACAATAGTTATGAACCCATTGTTTGGCAATGGATATCAGAAGCTTGATGTTTCGTGTGTTTACCATAATGGTTGATGTCGCCGGTAAACAAAGCTTTTGAACCTGTAAAAGAGAAAAGCGGCAATGGAGCTGCAACTGCCACATTTACACCAACCTGGGTTCATGAAAAATCAGTAGCAAGTCTAAAACCACAGAACATCTTCCATCTGGTAAGTAGATGAGCTAAATCAGCTGAGTAGACGAGGTTGAAATTGATTTGGGAAAAAGGGTAGTTTTTAACAGAAGTGCTCAGCAAGTGTTCAGAAAGCATTGCAGAAAAATGCTTACCTGCCCACACTCGATATCAGTCTGAAATTTCCTTGCGGTGGCACATGAAGATGTAAAAATGGACGCTCCATTTCCATGTCTGCACCACGTAAATAATTAGGTTATGTCAAACAATATGAAAAACTACAGTCTTCAGAAAAGCCAAGCTCACTGAATTACTTGTTTCTGTTAACAATGCCTATTGCCTCGTCTAAACTCCCAGCCTGAACACAAAGAAGGTCCGGAAGAGAAAAAATTAGTTAACATACCAAATATTTGCAGCAATGAAGACTATTTACAAGACGGGAATATATACCAACCTGCATGCAAAGAAGAATTGGACCCAAAATTTCTTCCTGCGTATTAAGATTAAACGTTATCTGACTTATTTCCATAAAGCAATGAGCTAGGAGTCTTCTGAAGATACTTTACCTCATAGCATTCCATGTCTTCAGTGATATCAGTTAGAATTGTAGGACCAACAAAGTTTCCAAGTTCATATTTAGGAACCTATTTTTTCATCATAAAACTATGAGTAAATAGGTCAACCCATAAAACTACCACGTATTTCAAAAAAAACAGTTTGTTGGGGATTCAACAAAAGGTAGTAGTCAACAGCTCAATAACAAAGGTTTAGTAAAAATTCGGTGACTATCCTAGCATTTTTGACACTGTTGAATGAACATAAGGTGCCTACAACTATAATATAGGCATTCATAAAACATAGAGGGGGGGACTAACTAAAAGATTAGAAGATCTGGTAACGCACCACAACTTTTCTCCCGTCAAGAAGCAATCTAGCGCCATTATCTACAAATGTTTGTACCACCCTGGATATCCTTTCCTTGACCTGAAGATCAGAGATAACACTTTTAAAATCAATAGAGCCTCATTATTAGCAGCAATTTTAACAACCTGCTTGATTAGTCAGATGCACACTTTAACTGTACAATCTGTAACAAAAAAGAAAAATATATATCCATCGGTGCACCTGCTTGCTGATCACTGGACCTAGGTCCACTCCTGGTTCGGTCCCTGCATCTACTTTGAGAGCCATGGCACGCTCCACCAGCTTACCTTCCCTGAGGAAATTGAACCAGCACTAACTAATTAAAAGTTACTCATAGTAACTGTTTATCTCATGCCAAAACGACAACAGGTAATGCATAACCACTATAACATTCTTCTACACACACATATATATAGATGAATAAACAAGATTCTTACTAAATCATTTGTACAATAAGTTTCCAAAAAATTATGTGGGCCCTCCTGGCCTCTTCCCCATTCCCCACCAACAGGATTCATTTTAAAATCATGAATAAAGATAGCATACCAAGACTTAGAGTCTCCAACAAAGATAACAGTGCTGATTGCTGTACACCTCTGTACAGCAGAGCCAAAGCCAAAGAGCCAGCACAAAACCAAGCATTTAACGTATCCATATGTTACATCTGGCATGACTACTACATGACTCTTTGCACCTACATTGCTCTGAAATAACACCAAAATTTCAGCTGCAAATGAAATCAAAACTATCAAGAGAAAATTGATGCTAAAAAAGAACTAAACTTTCACCTGAACACGTTTACTGTTGGCAGATGCCCTTGCATGAACATACATCCCAGGCTGGAAACAAAAAGAAGTGTGAGGCTATAACAACATGCCGTAAGAACCTTCGACTACCAAATAGTTGCTGATGAGGTATCAGCTAGGCACAAAATAGAAACCATTACTATGTCAGAAAATGCAGAAAACAGCACTCTAGAATATTAAATTACAGTATAAACCATCAACTTTATGTATAAAATAAACAAAAGCATGACAAACCAGGAGTACTACTATAAGATAGGAGAGACTAAGATGCAGGTGTTAAATATTGAAAGGTAAATGACAGGGACCACATATGGAATAAGTCTATATAACCATATAAAAATGATCACATGCCTACCTAGAGTAAAGAATATATATACATAGGAAAGGGTTTTGATGTGTTAAACACAAGCCTCTAAATAAAATCATTGTGAACATAATATACTTTCCACATGCACACTTTCAGTGTGAAATGAAAGAAATATGGCAAAACTGAACTCACTGCATCTGAGCCAACGTATGACACAGCCTTGATTTCATCATCATCGCATATGGCATCAATGATGTCCTACAAAATCTCAAAAAATTATTAGAAGCAAATATTCGTCAGATAACCCAATAATAGTCTATAAAATAATTCACGTTTTTCTGAACACATTGTCTAAAGCATTTTTCTAATGGAGAGCCACAATCAACATGGATAAGCAGTATGCAATAGTTAAGGAAGAACCCATAAAATCAAATCATCCTAAAATTTATTTATATGACAAATCGATATATCATCAAAGAGCAAGATTCCAAATACAAACAGAGAGCTCACATTGGTGCCATGTATAACATTTAGGACTCCATTAGGCAAACCAGCCTCCATCGCTAACTCGGAGAGATGCACACAAGCTCCTGAGAGTAAGGAAGGGTCAGAAAAAAATGGGCATTAACTTTATAATGGTGTGTACAAAGCAGAAAAAGAACATGCAATCCATAATAAGGATCTAGGAGTAGAGGAAAACAAGTAAACATTAGCAAATGGTATATCATCAGATAAGTGTGGGAACTTTCTACATATAAATGCTAATGAAAGATATTAAACAATAAGAATGACTAATGATCATATATCACTAAAACCAGATATTCTTTAAGTTAAATGTGACATTCTATAAAAATACCTGGTGCTTTCTCAGAAGTTTTTAATATGAATGTATTGCCACATGTAATAGCAATCGGAAACATCTGCGGAGAATTTTCAAGCAGTGAGAATAATGAAAGTGTGAAAACTACAAGATTCAAAACAGTAAGGATTGATAAATGATAACTAAAGAAGTAGAATTTGAAAATTGAATTGGAGAATCTGCCCAATCTACACAATGCAACTCATATGGTCATCTCCAGAAACATGGTAGTCTTAGAAGGATGGAGAATTCATTAGGAACCTCATGTAAAACACTCTCAGTCTAGTATATCTAGTATTTTATATTTTTCCCAGTTTTATTATTGCCATCTGTGCTTATCTGTCTGTTGCGATTCCAATTAAGTGATGTTGATTAAAGAGACTATATAAGCTTCAATTTTTAAAAAAAGTCTTCTTTAGAAAACTATTTAATAACACTTGCCTGACAAGATTTTTGATCCTTTACATGCTAAGCTGGTTAAGTAACTGTTTTTAACCCTTAAAATTTTTTAACACGGATACCTTCTAATGATTCGCAACAGTGTCTGTAATTAGCAGGTAAACAATCTATCCTCTACTCTACGTGGGAAACTGGTTTCGACACTTTATTGAAGGAACGCCCATCCTAACAAGCTACATCTTACAGGCTAGAAGTCGACCGTATTTGACATGAAAAGCAAGGAGAATTTCAACGGTTCATATGTATAAGAAGCAAACTGTAGCTTCAGAAAGAAACAAGCAGAGAGAATTAGAAACCAACCAATAACGGAATCATGGCAGGAAAATTGAAAGAGCATATCCCCGCACAAATACCAAGGGGCTCACGGATGCTATAAGTATCAATGCCATTTGATATATTTGGGAAGAAGTCCCCCATATGCAAATTTGCCATTCCACAAGCATGTTCAACAAGCTCTGTGTAAAACATTCTATCAGACTAAATCATGCAGCTTGCTGAATCTCCACAATGAAAAATACACATTTGACCAGTAATTCTTCTTTGGTGTTGATGATATCTTTCAGATTTCAGTTAAAAATCATTGAGAAAAAAGTAGATAAAATAGAATCAGAGAAAAGCAGATCTACTCACAAAGTGTTCCTAAAAGTTATAAAGATCAGACGCAACTCTAACTTTAGTTAAAGATTATTTTGTCCCGTTATGTTTTATCCAGCAAAGAGGTAAAGTATCATATAAAGTTTATTTGCTCTATCAATGTATGAAGTTCCAAGGAGCCTAATATTTAAATTCCAAGTACCACATGTTTTTTTTTTCTTTTTTGAGGCCGCCACCAAAGGAATACATGGTTTAATAAGGCAATAATTGCAATAAAAGACGGACTCACCAATCCCTCGGGAGACATCATTAAAAGCATCCTTTAATGCCTTACCCTGCTCTGATGTTATGCAGCCGGCAAGCTTATCCTGGAAACAATTATAAGGTCTTCAATAACTTGACTCGTAAAACTGAAAGAGTAAAGAGGTAAGAGTACCAAAAATTTACAATATCACGTCGAATAAGCTCTTGAAGCTTAAACATAGTTCGTTGACGAGTAGTAACCGGGGTATTTCGCCAGGATATAAATGCTCTTTTTGCTGCAAATACTGCCGCCTTAAGTTCCTCACCCGTGGACAAAGGAACTTGTGCAACCACTTGCTGTGTGGCCTATAATTGTTTATAAACTAGTAGCATTAGAAACTTTAGAAAACAGTGATGACACATATACATTCTAGCACTCACAGGATTTAACACATCGATAGATGATGATGACTGTGAATCAATAAATCTACCACCAATAAGATTTGGGACCCTCTGCGAGACCACAAAAAAAAGAAACATTCCAAAAGTATAGATTAGATATAAACCCAGATATGAGACCACTTAGCTCTCACTAATAGAGCGACCAATAAAACCCAGTCATAGAATAGTCTTAGATATAAAAGGTTCATCGTTGTGGCCACTCATTACCGGGGGATACCGTTTCTTCCATGATGGCTCCGAAGACGTTGAGGGTTCAGAGTTTCCCTCAACTGCTGTAGGAGATTTCAGCGTCTTCAATCTCCTCACTGTTGCAAAAGATATAAATAAGGCAATTTATGTTACATCTCAAGTTTATTATAAGAGGAACAAGGCTGTTTGGAAGGGCACAAAATCAACATACTTTCTACAAGAGTCGGAATCATATAAGTCCTTTCAGATGTCCATGTTTTGAAATGAAAGCAAAAGCTTTCCCCATATTTGTTATATCAAGAACTCAATAAAGACAGGCTCTTCATTTTGCACCATGTCTGCAATACCCTCTCAGGTTTTACTTGATTACTGTAATGAGATTTTTAGATCTTAAGAAATGGTAAAATTGCCTCTTGTCCCTGGCAGTTATCACTGGGAAAATTTATTTGATTCAACCTAATCTTCTAAAACATCTGACTGGACCATAATGTGATGCTGGGTAGGATATCTTTCATAATGTCCTCCTCGCAGGCCAGGATGATATACATCCTTTGGTTGTTAATCTCCATCTAATATGCTTCATTAACAAATTAACAGTGTCTTCTTCCGTTTTATGTTCCTATTCTTAAATGTGATTCTTTAATCAAAGAAAGAGCAGGAAAAGATATACCACTAGATTATTAGTTGCAAGTGAGTAAAATATGATGGGTTCGCGTGAGGCGGTAATCATATTTATGATATCGCATCATCATGGATTATCGGATTTAATAGTGAAGGACGACTATGGCCACAGTTACACAAAAATAATGAACTTAAAATGTATCTATAGTTTAGGAGATGATTTAAAGGAAACATAGACCTGTAAGATTTCCTTGCCGAAGCTTGGCTTTCACATTATAAACATGCTTTGGTGTAGATAAAAGCTCGGGATTTGTTTGTCTAAGTCTTTTAAGTATCTGGCGAGGTTTTAGACCTGCATCTGTCATTTCCTTGATTAGCATGACTTCTTTCTCGTTGAAGCGCCGCGCAGATGGATGTTCTGATATGTCCTTCATTGGTTCATGATTATGTGAACCATTCTTAACCGTGAGTACCCACAAGCCATCCTCCTTCTTACCCAGTAGCTCGAATGGGCAGTTTGTCAGTCGCGAACCAGATTTCCTTTTGCGCAGAGGTTCACCAGTGGCCTCATCAATAGTTTTGCGCCTATCTCGATAAACACCTCCTCTGTCACAACCAAGGACTACAACTCTGTCCTTCTTAGACTGCTTAATGGTGACAACATATCCCTGAGAGACGGCGAACTCCCCAACATGTTCAATAAGTTCTTCTCTATCAATGAAACTCCCAGGTGGAGGTGGGAGCATCTGTGGAGTTTCATCAAACTCCATGTAACTGGTCGGGGAAGATCCTGAAGAGGACAAACTATATCTGCTGAAGTCAGAATAAGCTCTCAAAACCATGGTGACTAAAAAAGTATATCAATTCATATAAACCCGGAGCCACTTTAACATATGTGCAAAATGACTATAATAATAGCTACACTATTAATGGATAGAGATTATTGGTACACCACATATATGCTAAGTAAGAATAAAAGAATGGAAGATGCGGCTGACATTGCTAACTACAGTCCTTTTTTTTCGAAAGTAACTAAAAATCTATCTAGAGGCTCCCTCAAATTACATAGTTTCCATAGTTATATAAATCAACGATTATTTGATATCCCACTGTACATACACTATTGTTTTCAATTCTTTTTCGTTTCTCAGTCTAACCACCTGCATTTCAAGCATCTGTAAGAGGTGAGTGGACCTATTCAGCAATCTTTCGCGTAAAAAATATTGATCCATAGGATCACGGGTTTTTTCTATTTTTGTACTAGAATAGAGTTAGCATTCCTCGTTTGTTCTAGAGTTTTTTTTTGTTCCGGGTTTGGGAGAGACGCATGACCCTCATGCGTCTCTTTTTAATGAGACGCATGACCTTTATGCATCTTTTATAGAGACGCATGAGGGTCATGCGTCTCTCTTTTTTTTTGTTTTTTTATTAGACGACGCATGTGGATCATGCGTCTTCGGGAGAGACGCATGAGCCTCATGCGTCTCTACGTTGCTTAAATCATCACATCATTCATGCGTCTCTAGTGCATGAGGCTAGTGGCCTATCTTATATTTATTATTGTAAGAGAAAATCGATGTCTCGAGCCCACCGCTGCATGTCTCTGTCCAAAACGTGGACTTATGATCAATACAACTCCCTTCCCACTTTCCAATACAACTTTCCACGCTGCATGTCTCTGTCAAAAAAGTTTTTGTCCCCTCCCTTCCCACTTTCCACGCTGCATGTCTCTCCCTCAATTTTCTCATTTCTCAATACTCTTTTTTTAACTACTCATTCCGTTTTGTGTATAAATTTTGGAATAAACGTGGACTTATGATCAATACAATGTAGAGACGCATCAGGCTCATGCGTCTCTCCCTAAAACGCATGAGCCACATGCGTCGTCTAATAAAAAAATGAAAAAAAAGAGAGACGCATGACCCTCATGCGTCTCTATGAAAGACGCAAAAGGGTCATGCGTCTCATTAAAAAGAGACGCATGAGGGTCATGCGTCTCTCCCAAACCCGGAACAAAAAAAACTCTAGAACAAACGAGGAATCTAAGTTCTATTCTAGAACAAAAAAAGAAAAAGCCCATAGGATCACAGCACCAGCTGATCAGGCAGGAAAGCTCTTCAAACCATAAGAAACGACACGGTTTCAATATAGATTCAGTAATTCACAATGTCAACTTCACGATACCTACCTACATTTTACAAATGCAAGGAAACAGAACAAAACCTAACACTACACATCACATACACATATATAACACGGTAAAGTAACAGCAATGCCCCCACATTGATCCTTAAATCATACAACGAGATAATGCAAATCACATTGCAGCTGAGAAACGCAAGAAGAACTCAAATTCGTTAACATAATCAATGAATTCAAGCATTTCTCGCAACTAGTTCAAATAATGCTAAAAATCAGAATCAACAGGTTACTGATCTGATGCGATTCATAATATCGGAATTAGAAGTGAGAAAACACTGAGGACTCTACTTTACCGGCGACGGAGTTTGACGAAGATGAAACCGGCGGTGGGGAGTACTGATTTTCCGGAGTCGGAAGTGAATCGGCAGTTTTCTGTTTACTTTATTTATTTTGTCTTTTATTTTTAGTTTTAAATTTTGTGAATTTTTTTATTGAGAAGAGAGTGGAAGCATGGATGGGGAACTGGAGATAGCTATAACCCTAGTTATGAATTAAAACAGATATTTCCGCGGCAGGGGCATTTTTGTTCAAACAAATTTTGATTGGTCCAAATGAATTTATTATTCTTTAAAAAAATCACTCTATCTAGAAAGTGATATTGTTGGTGCTTTTAACCAAACAATGCCATTTCCTTATGAGCATATGACACCGTTTAATTCATACTCCATAACTTATTGAGAGTAATATCCACATATGATTTCACGACCTCCATATTACAATTTCAGCAAATTTATTTGCTGTGAGATAGTTACGGAAAAAAAATGAACCTAATAGTTTTTCTTAGCAACTTTCAAAAGTTGTGCAATTGAATTTGACTAAACTTTATATTTTTCTAACGATTTTCTCGATTAACCCATCAAATATTGGCATGCCTTGCGTACATGAGCTTTATAGGTTGAAATAAAATCATTTATCTTTTTTTTATTATGTGTCTTTTTTATTTATGTGTTTATCTAAGTTCATACTCCGTCCAACTAGTGGCTACTAACTTAATTGTCCAATAAATTTTCAATTAATTATGGCAGTAAAAAAATCATTCCGTACTAAATGGAAAATTCGAATTTTGAAGAAAAAGAAATCCGACCAAATCCGAAAATTCAAAAAGTCCAAATTGAATTCGATTCGGTTTGATTGTTCGGCCCAACTCCACAGAGGCCCACGATATAAGCCCATCTCTGGCTAGTCGATTTCCTCAACCTAATTTGTGAGAGAGTCCTGATAGTGAAAATTCTTCAATTGGGATTTCTACTAGGGCACGATTTTGAAGAATTTGATGTTTCCCTTTCACTAGCTGCACTAAACCTGCGTTTCACCATTTAGAGGAAAGTGTTTGTGGAGCTGACAATGAACAGTAACGACAAGAAGAAGAAGATGAAGAAAAGGAAAGCTTCAACCGATGTCAGAGTTGTTGCTGAGACGGTTGAAACTCGCCAGGTGAAAGGTAATCTTAATGCTTCAGTTGATCATTCTTGTGAGGGGACAGGATTCACTGACTACTGAGACATGGCGGTATTGGCAGATGCAACACCTAAAAAAAGTGGAGGAAAGAGAAAGAGTGATAGAAAACGAAACAGGAGCGGGACAGCTAGAAGAGATGCTGAGAGCATTGTTCCTAGCGTTACTACCGAAATTGAAGATGCAGTTTCTAATAGAGAACCGAGTGAGGCGAAATTGGTGAAACAGAGGAAAAGAAAAGGAAGAGTGTTGAGAGTATCAGCCACATTGATGATTCCAACGGCCAAAATGATGACTCGGAAGAATGCAACGGTGAGTAAAATGATAAAAATCTCAATGTTTGAAGCGCAACTTACTGTGTATCTCAACTTTAGGTATTGGCGATGCTTTATTCTATCTGTGAGCTATGTTCTAGGCTTCTAGCTTATGTTTCTGATCCATAGCCTTGTTGAAAAGGACCTAAATCATTATATAGTTAGGTGGTGTTCGGTTTCCTAGATAAAATAATACTACTACTAGTCTAGGATTGAGTTGTGAGATTATTTTAGTCGTAGGGGGTTAGCTCCCATGATTATCCATCTGGGATTCAGTTGTGTGATTAAATCTCATTAACCAAACACACTATATATTTAATCCTGGGATACAATTTTGCAAACCGAACACCCCCTTAATGGATGAAAACTGGTGTTTGTCTTGTTGGTGTGTGATAATGTGTGAAAATTGAATTGGTAAAAATTCCATTAGTTTGTGGAGTCATTTAGATAGTGTTGGGATTCTGGGTGATATGACTTCTTAACAGCTATTGGATGGCAGATTCTATACCCGAAGAACAATTTTCAGTTTCTGGAGGAATTAACAAGAGTGATGCCGTAACGAATGGCAAGAAAGGTAAAAAGTTTATGATTTGCTGTGAATTTTGTTTATCTTTGCTTTCTATCATGTTTGAATTGTACCCTTTTGTTGATAGGTAAGTCAAAAAATACTGAAAGAAAGAAAAGAAAAGGCAGCTTGTGTCAAATCATGAAACCCTCGGATAGTTTGCTGGAAACAAGAGAAGAAATTGCAGAAGATGAAGTTTATCAGATGTCTTCAGGGGATGAAGATTACTCTAAAGGAATGAAAAGTATGATTCTTGTTGTTTGTTTGTGTAGAACTTCTAGTAGTGATGCTATTTCCTTTTTCCTCATTGTACACATGATATCAGATGCTTTAGGGTTTAGGGCTCATTAGAATGATAGAATCTCATTTTTATGGTTATGCCATCATATGCTTGTATGATTAGCAAAATGAGGCCTATTCAATGTAAATATACACATGATATCAAATACCTTCACACATTGAAACTTGAAATATGTTGGTTGATTTAGCCTGTTCAAATAATATAGTTGTCTTTGTGTGAATTAGTTTTTGATAAAATAACACACCAACTCAACGGTTGGGTGAACAAAAATGTCACGTAGAACTCTCTCCGGCCCTCTCTCTCTCCCTTACACCTGGTTTGCCCCTACGACAATGCGTATTCCACTTCTAGCCTAAGTGGGATAATTTTTTTTTCATAAATGTTTCGTTTTTTTTAACATGACTAAAGGCTCTCTGTTTGTTCAGAATGGATTACACACTATCATCAGAGTAGACCTGGGCTGAATGTTCTGCAACAGAGGATTGATGACTTCATAATGGCTCACGAGGCAAGAGAGGAGCAGGTAACAGTTTTACTCTGCAACATACCATACTATCTCTCAATTACAACATTTGATGAAAGGTAGCACATTGATAATATTGCTGATATGATGTGTGCTCAAATCTTCGGCTAAAGAAGAAATAGTTGTTGTATGGCTGATTCTTTGGCCTGAATCTTAGTATATACTGCTCTTTCTCATGAATTTGTATTTCAGCCTTTACGATCTGCTTTCTTCTGCATCAAACTTCTGTTGACGTGTTTGATTCATGCAGGCTAAAGCAGAGAAGCTGGCCCAAGCAGCAGAAGGTGGATGGACTGTTGTTGTGCATCAGAAAGGTCGTAAGAAGACGACTGAAGCTGATAGTGGAATCGCCGTTGGTTCTGTGGCCCAAGCTGCTGTCCTAGACAAGATGGGAAAGAAGAAAAAGAAGGAAGTTGGCCTAGATTTCTACCAGTTCAACAGAAGGGAAGCACACAGAAACGGTAGGTTCTTCTGGTCCAATTTTTCATAGGTTAATGCATTCTATGTTAAATAGCCCCTGCATTTCATTTGTTCTATAAAGAGGCTGGTGGAAGGATTATGTTAATGGTAGTGCAATTTCTCAAAATTCCAAAAGAAACTGAGCAGAAATGATCTTTTGGCCGACGTTGCAATCATAGTGTTTAGTAATAATTTACTCTGAAAATTACGTGATAGGCTACTCACTTTCTCGTACTGAAATGTGTCCGGTTTGAATGCAGAGATCATGATGCTGCAAAGCAAATTCGAGCAGGATAAAAAGCGGATACAACAGATGCGAGCTGCGAGGAAATTCCGCCCCTATTAACTGCTTACCCCTCGAGTTTCAGAGATTATGTTTGGATTTTAATTTTTCGCTCATGCTTGTAGATTCAAGGTTGAGTTGAGTTGAGTTCTATGAATGGAGTTAGAGATTTATAGGTTCACTCTGGAAAGCATTGTTGTAGCTGCTTTACATGTACCAATTGGATGTGAAAATGTACTGATTTTATCTGCGCAGGAACATCCACTTTGAATTTTAAAGAGAAAGTTCGAAAACATATTTATTCTGACTCAGACGGAGAAATGCACTGGAGCACCGATGTGTATCATGCACCTAAAATTATATACATGTATCATCTAAACTCACAATGTAACAGTTTAATTGTAATTATAATTAAAATATAGCAAATATTATCCTTCTTCTTATCTGATCTTTTACTCA
Organism: Salvia splendens; assembly: GCF_004379255.2. NCBI lineage: Eukaryota > Viridiplantae > Streptophyta > Magnoliopsida > Lamiales > Lamiaceae > Salvia > Salvia splendens. The sequence goes on along the minus strand of NC_056042.1, from coordinate 33,330,862 downwards.
TAGGGTTCGAACAGTAAGCTTCTGAGCTGTTTGTTCACCAATGAGTGTTGCATTCCGAATCCATCCGATTCCTTCTGGTATATAAGCTGAGCCATTCTAGCAAGATTAGCACAAACTTCTACAAAACATGTTGAAAATGGAGAATCCATCATTTCATTATTCATCATCTTCCATGTCTGCTCTATGAGTGATCGAACATGCTTTCGCGCCACTTGTTCCGAAGCATTGTTCTCGTTCATATAACACTGGACTGATTTTGGCACGTCGCCTCTCTCCACCTCATCCTAGGGTTAATGTAAAGTGCATTCACAATTACTTTATAAGTCCAATATTGTTATTCCGTGCAATGGTTTTGACATACCAGTGATGTTCCCATATCATCAGCGAGTCTTAAAATCGTACATGATGCACGAACAATATCATGGTATTCATGCACGCTCTCGGCAGTATCCTCCTCTGTCGAATCTGCTTATGGTTAGACTTAGTTGTTATTGTGTTGTGATTTTTGTTTATTAGTAGTACGTTTGTATTGGACTTGACTTGAGACTCGCTATCTAGGTGGCTCGAGCACTTTTTTTATTGCATTAGAGAAAAGGAAAGAGTGAAACGATGATTTACCATTGGTAACTTAACAGTCAAAATATCTACAGTCTACTTACTATACGTAGCAAGAGATTGGGCTTCCAATTTTTCGGCCCAATGATAAATTAAATAATGCCCAGCTATTAAAAGACCAAATGAACTTAATTAATTTGACAAAACATCTCAGGCGATGTTATAAATTTCTAAGGCTCAACTTAATTCACTTGTGAAGCCTGTTATTATAAATTTTGAGTGGAACGTGGACCTTATTACCATTTACTTATAATAAAGATGAATCGGGATTCCTATTCGCGCATGCACTAAAATAAAAAATACAAGTCTCCTAATCCTGGACGGATGGAGTATTTATTTCTACCATATCGAATTAAATAATATATTCATATAAAATTAGTATTTGATTTAATATGCATTGCATAAAAATAAAATGATTTGCATGTACATGAAAATAACTGTAGTAAAATAGTAAAAAGTACAAAGGTTCGTCTTCATGGAATCCCGACTCAATTTTTGCATCTACCTATCTATCAATGAAACATAGTATCCAGCAAAAAAAATAAAAGAAGGCCAATAAATTTCTTTGAATTTTAATACTCCCATTGCATTCAAATATAATCCGCAATAGAGGCGAGCGCACCGGCTCGCCGATTTTTGGCGCTCGCCGGTCCGCTCGCCGAACTATTGCAGCCGGCGAGCGCCAAATCGGTGAGAATTTCGGCGAGCGCAGGCCGATTCCCGGGCTCGGCTCGCCCCTATTGCAGCCTCCCGATCGGCGAACGCAATTTTGTTTTTTTAATTAATGTACTTTTTAAAATTTTAATATTATTATTGAATTTTCCCGTATATGTGTCGTAAATTTAATTCCATATTTTGTGTGATTGCTTAATTATTTGTTTTTAGTGCTGATGATGTGGCTGGGCTATGACTGTGCTATTGCTTGTCAAGTTGCTTGTCCTGCTGATGTGGCAGGAGGAATTTAGTGCTGCTGATATGGCAGATGAGTTTGTAGCTGGGCTATTGTCCACGAACTATTGTGGATGCTTGTTTGCTTAGTGGCAGACAGTTTCTAGCCGGAGCAGACTCCTCATATCAATTTATGAATGCGTACTAATTTGTGTACTTCGTCTTTGTTAGTTTATGTACGATTATATTTTCATTAATTTAATACAAAATCTAGAAAATAGATTTGTGGAGTAGTAATTATTGGGTAAATTGGAAAACAGAGTAGTACATTGCAAACTTAAACTCGTTTAGAATAAATCTAAAGTCGCTTAATTAAATTTAAGTGATTTATTAAGCTATTCAAATTTCAATATATTCAAGTAAACTTTCGTCTCGATAACACCAACATTAAGTTGTTGCTTAGTCATGTTGTTAATTATTCCCTCACTACTAATTAATATAGTCCGATACTTTGATCCCTCTCGAACTAGGGTGTTTTAGTTCAACCAATTATATTGCAGCACTAATCATGGATGTCGAGTGCAAATATACCGTAATGTATAATATGGGATTTATTATATTGCTAACTCATTCTTAAATTTGCTAACTACAACTAAATTATAGGCATTAGATTATTAAATTAAGGTAAAAGATCATTCATCCACGAATATGCATAAAAAATGTCATTGGAGTATTAATGTTAATTAAAAAAAAGTTAGTTATAACCAACTTTTAAAAAATATCCAAACTTTAAATGATTATAACTATTTCAATTTATATTATTTTTTTATACAAAATATATCAAATTAAAGATAATTTTATAAGGATGCTAACGAGATCTCACTTGCATATTTTTCGATATCAAAATTTGAATTTTTTTTCGAATTTTCATAATTTTTCAGTTAAATGTAAATGTAAATATAAGTATCAAAATATGGCAATATAATATATATACAATGTCAATGCAAAATTGTGTTGACATATTCAATCACGTTGATATTTTCAAAACACTATATTGACATTTTCATGTAAAACCCTAATTTGGTAATTTTTTTATCTTTTTTGATTTAATTAATAAAAGTAAAAATTACACGTGGCAAATTTTAGACCACTAGATTTCTAAAATCTATGGTCTTAAATTAGTTGTAGTTAGCAATTAGAGAGTGAGTTAGCAATTGATCATTCCCATGTATAATATAATCCCTCACATTACAACAAACTCATCTTTTATGGACATAAAATTACCAGAATTTATAGCACAAAGAAAAACTTTTTTTTTAAGATAAAAACACCTCCATTTGCATTCTTAATTTTTAGTTGGGGATATAAAAAAAAATGGGAACATTTTCTGAAGCATCGATAATACTATTGGATCTCCTTACAATACTAGTTTAATTACAATATACATTAATTCTAAACAACGACCTAATTAAAATGAGACGAAAGAGAGTATTTAAATAGAAAAAACAAGAAAATATTGAAAGACATTATTACCTAGTATTTTTCAAAATCCCACATGTCACGCTTGTACATTTCCATTAAACTATTGTACCCCAAACTATGATTAGAAAAGCCACTACTTATACACATACACGTGTCTATCATCTATTCGCTAGACAGCGACGTCAATTTCTAAATCATTTGCACAAACCAATCCCACCTAATCAAAAAAGGGGTTTTCCCAATTTATGTATGTACGAGGTAGTCACACTACACTTACATATTTAACTCTCTCAAGTACAAGAGTGAATATACTTTCTCCACCTGCTCAACCCTAATTGGTTTCTCTGTCTCATTTAAGGTTTAATGTGATATTTAAATAGACGCACCTCAATATCCGTCAGAGCATCAGAGCGAGTATTCGATTTTAAATCAGTCTCGTATGGGTCTGATCATACAAACTTGCAAAACACGTGGTATCTATCAGAATAACTGTCAAGTAGTCGATTAAATACAGTTTCGAATGTTCTAGATCAGACAGACATGTAAAACACACTGTAGCTACACGTCAAGTATACTTAACATTATCTTAAAATAAAATAAAAACGCTCCTAGTTTTGTAAGGAAGTTTGGCTTTGTTGAAACCACTTTCCTCTTTCCACATAAAGCTAAGAACAATAGTCCCAAAGTCCTTTCTTTCCAAAGGGAGGTGTTTTCCAAATTAGTAAGTCCTTTAATTGTCCCTTATTCCTTTTCAGTAGTTTCTTGAAAATTTTCTTCAACTATATGTATCATGTCCCACCTAATTGTATTCATATGTTTGACTTTACTTTGTTGTAGGAAGCCGAAGAAGAAACCCTAGAATTGGTGTTGGGGGAGGAGATGGGGAGGGGCAAAATAGTAATTAGGCGGATCGATAACTCGACAAGCAGGCAGGTGACCTTCTCGAAGAGGAGAAGTGGGTTGCTCAAGAAGGCTAAGGAGTTATCAATCCTGTGTGATGCTGAAGTGGGATTGATTGTGTTTTCCAGCACTGAGAAGCTCTATGATTTTGCAAGCACCAGGTTCATTTTCTCTCTTAATTACTATGCATACATCTTAATATCATTCGAAAATCGATATGTTAAAGTATTTGGTTTTACTTCTTAATATATGTATGATTGCATATAAATGGAATGAATACATTTACTAGAATAATGGCTAGAATTGTAATTTGAAATTGTTTCAGTAAATTTAAATGCTATTGATTCAGATCTAAACGATGCGTTTAGCCTTACACTTTTCTCTTTTCAATTTTCAACCCATAACTTATCAATTTCTTTTGTTTGCCACATTTTCAGATACCTTCGAAAAGTCGATCAGAAAAATAACATATTTATACTTAGAAAATCATATGCATACATGAACTCATCGATCCCTATATATGAATAATGTTCTAAAATTCCTCATTATATTCTTTTTACAAGATTATAAAGAAAATTCGATTTTTTTCTTCTATTTTTTGCACTTTAGTGGTTCAAAGTACTATATACACAACATGACAACAATCAATTAATCTAATCTAAACACAACATGAACATATATTAATGCAACTATTTCCATTCCACCACTCCTATATCCTATCAATCTTATGTTATCGCATCCACCAAACCAATGTTGTAAAAAATTGATTCACGTACTGCCTTATAAAATCCCCATGACGAAATAACGAGTCACTTGACCAGCTAGAATTTGCATTCCTAAGAATTCAGCTCCATCGCCAAAGGCACAGCGTAAATCAAACTTTTTTCGAGGTTAGATGATTTCTTTCAAGTAAAAATGTAAGAAATGAACCTTTTTCGAAAATGCTAAAAGTTCAGAGCACGAACTATGATATGATCAATCCTCATGTGGTGTTGATGTTTAGCAGTATGAAGTCGGTGATAGAAAGATACGCAAAGCTGAAAGAGGAAAATTATCATCTCATCAATCCTACTTCTGAGATCAAGGTACACTTATTCTATAATTTTCTGATTTACTAACATGTTATTTACTTCTCACTTAATTCTCTGTTAGAATAAAATTTGTAAATAAAACTACGGAAATAATATGTTAATTGCATCTTCAAGAAAAGCAATATATTTGTGAATATTTGAGGTCATGATTGAGTAAGTTGATACCATCATAATTTTAAGCGAGTATATGTTATCTGCCCTAAAACTATAGAAGAAGAATGGGATTGATGATCTATATCAATATATGATATGAGTCATATGACAAGCCCTTTTGCTAGAAAGTACTAGTATTTGGAATTTAGGGTTTTAGCTTTAAATAAAAAGGCTGTTATACATTACCTAATATTCCAGCTGATCAAACTAGGTTTTGTTACGCATGAAAAACACTCTTATTTTTCATTTTCATCCATTCATCAAAATTACTCCTGATCTATTTATGTCAAATTTATTTCTTATGAGTGCCATTTTCTAGTTACAATACTTCAACCACTTATTTTCTCTATCTCTTTCTTACTTTACCAATTTTGCATTAAAAATTATGTCATTCACTTTTAAGACTATTTCTAGTAGAAGGACGTAGTATGTATATGACTTAGTTGAAAATAGATGCTATAATTAGTTGCACACATGTGTAGGTAATTCATTTTAAGACCTTTCAAGATTGTTGGGTTCAACATAGCCTTAGTATCAGCAAAAATATGGCCAATACACTAATAATCCATTTTGTTTCTATTGCAGTTTTGGCAGAGGGAAGCATCAAGCTTAAGGCAACAGCTGCAGTACTTGCAACAATGCCGCAGGTATGTCCAAATTTTCATATGTAGCAATAGAGTGAAGTGTATGTGTATTAAAATCAAGGATAAATTGCCGAAAAATCATAAAGTTTGGTCGAATTATGATATGTCTAACAACTTTATATACCATTCTGAAAAACATGTATTTTGGATTTATTAACAACTATCCCACGGCGAAAAAATGTGGTCTCATGTCGGTAATTTATTGATGGCGTTCTATGTAATAATAAACAACATTAATGTTTTACTCACCGGCAATGATGTTCATGTATGATTTCTGAGCTGTCATATCAAATACTCCCCATTTTACCAAAAAAATTGATGTAGAATAATTGCAAACAAATCCGACCTTCATGATTTATCATGACTAATTTATAAAGTTGTGCATTTCTTTGCTTGGTACAGTATGTTTGTAGAAATCATCGTTTTATTTGGAATTATCATTCCTACTAGATTAGACATAGTCATTCATTCCGCAACCCGTGGTATTAATCATTCTTTGTCTTTTAAATTTTATTCTGAAAAAAATTACCCTTCCATACTTTATATTTCACAACATTTTCCAGCGCAACATTTTCCATTTGTATTTCTTATGCATACTATGAAGATGAATTATATTTTGAGTTTGTCAATCATTTTCTATTATTCTACCTTCATTTCATACTATCATACCAAGCATATCCTAAAAGCATACCATATGCATTTTCCCGGTGAGTACGTACGTACAGGCAGCTTTTAGGAGAAGAGCTTTCAGGATTGAGCATTGAGGACCTCCAAAATCTTGAAAATCAACTCGAGAAGAGTCTAAAAGGAGTGCGAACGAGGAAGGTAAAAACTATTCAGATATTTATATCGAAAATAAAAAATAAAAAGATATCAAACTTAAACATCAGTATGATTAGTCTCTTTACACATATAAGGTACACTTCAATGAATGAGATTGTACATAACCCTAATATTCCTTTCTGGTAGGAACAAACGATGAGGGAGGAGATCAAAGAGCTACACATGAAGGTATATATATATATATATATATATATATAGGATTGTGATCAATACCGAACCACTCTTAAACCTTAAACGCCGAACAACATCATTATATGATAACATGAACTTTATTATAATGAACTAATAACAAACATATAATGAACTTCAGATTTCTAAATTATGCATGATGATGTCATTGTTTTTAAATCTTAGAATTCCCTATAATGAACTACAAATAAAGTTGTAATGAATTCCGCATTATTATATAATGATGTGCTTGGTGTTTAGAGTTTAAAACTAGTTTGGTATATAATACAACCCTATATATATATATATATATATATATATATATATCCTTGTGAGAAGTCCACATATCTCCAACTGTGTAATGTTCTTGAATAAACTTATCACTCTTGTCTCAGGCAAACCTCACTCAACAAGAGAATTTAGAACTACACAAGAAGATACACATTGTAAGTCAAGAGAATGCAGAGCTGCAGAAAAAGAACAAACCAGATGTCATGAACTTGGGGTAATTTTACTTTATTTTCTCTTCATTTATCTAATTAACTCATCAAATAGTACCATTTTCTTAATTTGCATGCCCAAAATAAATGTATCACTTATCGTGAGACGAAAGTAATATATACTATCAAGCATGTGTATAATATTGGTTGCTTCAACAGGCTTCAACTGCATTAGGGTTGGTGGCAGCCCTCTAAATGTGTTTACCAAGAACCAGGTTTGAACAAACTGGTGGAAGAACTATAAGGTAGCATGATGGATTCACAACCCTAGCTAAAGTCATTGGTTGATGTTTGTAAATTGATACCTTCAAGAACTTAGTTGGTGATTTTCACATTGGTTGTATAAAGCAATTTGTGTGGGGTTTATAAATTAAATGAGCTATAATTTCTTCCAACATATATTCATCATCTCTTGGGATGAGTTTTCATTTGTAATATATGGTGTTTTTATTGAGAGGGCCTATGATTCGGAGCGGAATAGTAGTGGCCCATGGCAGTGTTGGTATGGAAAAAAAACGCGATCTACGATCAAAATGGTTGTGACTAATGAGAACGTTTATGAGCCGACTTGTAATGGTGGCTTGAAAAAGAAGTCAAGCCAGTCGAAATAAAGGTTTATAGATGATAGACATGCCTGTTACTGGAAAAAACAAAACATTAAACATCCACGACAAAGAACCTTCTTATTTTTCTTGCATTATTCATGAGTCCAACACCGACTTTTTAATCAAACGTAATGCAAATATAGCAGCAGTCCTTCAACAATACGAGTGTTCAGTTTTTCAAAAGTAAGAAATTGGGCCCATAAATTTTTTAAAAAATTATAAGAAAATAGATGAAAATTAGAATAAAAAATACTCGAAGTATTGTTGTGATATTAGGACTCTAGGATAAAATGCTGCATTTGATTTTGACATGGATTTTTAAAATATAAATGAACAAAAAATAATAAATTAATAGATTAGTACTAGTAGTACTACTACTCCTATTTATTATAGGAAATACTGTTAATAATGAAATATACTGTACGATATTGCACACATTTTTCCGGTAAATAGAGTAAACATTTTACACTTAAAACAGTTGCGAGTAATATTTTTTTAAATTGCCGCCGGAAAAATCAAATAGCTCCCTCCGCTGCCTTCACACGGCGGCTGGCAGCCTCTTCCTCCGCTTTCCGATTTCCTCTGCTGGTCCGTCAATTGCGCTCGGACGCCACTCTGGAAGCAATACGGAAGGCGTCGCAGAACAAAATCCCCAACTTGGTGCTGTACAACTACCCCTCATTCTCCGGCGCATTTGGAGCGCTTTTCGCGCACCTCTACCACTCTCGACTCAACCTCCCTTGCTTCATATTGCCTTTCTCCTCCGTTGCGCCCTTCAGGTAACGTGCGCTTGTCTTCTTCACGAATTTATGGTATTATCTGGCGGTGTTCAGTTAAAAATGTGATTTAGTATTAATTTCAATCCTGCTGTGTAAACAGAATGTATGCAGTATGCAAAATTGTTATAATTTCAGCACACGTATGCTCAATGAATGATAACTTGTAATTGAGCTTCTGTTTCGCATTTTCTGATTTGGATGGAGACGAAATCAGAAATTCATAGTATTTCCTAATTTCAATCAGTTTAGGTAATTTATTACTATTAAGCTACATGTATTCGTCACTTTTAGTTAGCATTAATCACAATCAGAGAATATATGGGGATGTTGTGATGAATTTGTTTTTATGCTTATATTGCATTCTGCTTTTAATCTGCTTGAAGTGCGCTTGTCTTCTTCATAATTTTTGGTATAATCTGGCGGTGTACAGTTGGAAATGGCATTTAGTATTCAATCCTGATGTGAAAACAGTATTTAAGCAGTATGCATTGCTGTTGTAAGTCAGCACAAGTGTGTTGAAGTGAAATGATAATTTGTGATTGAGCTTCTTTTTCACGTTTTTTCGATTTAGACCGAAATGAAATCAGAAATTCCTATTTTCTATTTTCGATCCATTTAGGTAATAGTACTAAATCTCGTGTGTGCATCACCTATAGTTGGCAATAATCACAATCACAGAATGTATGGCGGTGTTGTGATGAATTTATTTTTGATGTTAATATTGCATTCTGCTTTAAATGCTTGAAGTTTGGTGGATATACTTGCATTTCACCAGAATATTGTATCAGAGATGCAAGTAGGTGTGACTCAGGACCTGATCCACTGTTTTTTGGTGATGAGTTGCCACAGGCGTACTAACATTTGTGTAACCTTGCCACTGTATATCTCTTCCCTTATAATCTTGTTTCGTTGTAATGTTTCTTTAGCGTTGATGACTTGTGCATAGAAGGAATGAAGACGTGCTACTTTTTAGTCTTTAGACTTTTTAGGTCCGAAAGGTTTTCCTTTGGAGCTTTCCAGGCAAACATCATCCACGTGAGTTATAGTTGCACATGTTACTGAATGTCTTTTAATGTATGATTCCTTCTAACTGGGAGTTCTGGAAATGAAGTTGGTGCTGGTTTAACTCAACATCTTTTGTTATTAGGGTCATTGGTTTTGATCACCGGAAATCAGTGCTTTCCCAAATTTCTTCAGGGGAAGATTCTGATCCGAATATTTCATTTCATGTAAATATTGAGAAGAGTAGCTCCACTACTGTGTATGAATATTTCTCTGCTAAACTCTCAGATACTATATCTGATCAGGTAACTCAGAGCTGGATGTTTTATTTTGGGTTTTCTGTTTTACTGGTTATGCAGCTGTTAATAAATTTTCATAAGTTTGTAGTGATGTCTCATTTTAAGTACTACACACATGGCAGATTGATAATATCAGCCTGCTAAACCATGATGACCAAGAACGCATGGAGATGATTCTCAAATATGTTGAAGCTGGAGATCTACGGCAATGGAATTTACCCAACATTAAAGCCTTTTATATTGGACTAAGAGAATTTCGATCGAAATTAAACTGCATCACTAACCCACTCATGTATCAACAGGTGCAAGCAATTTGTATAAATTTACTCCATTTTTTTAACTTCTTTGGAAATACGACACCATTGAAGCAATTGTTAACCAAAAAGCATTAACTGTATCTGTAGATTCTGTACTATCTGATAGTTGTATTGCTGGATGAAGTAATCTTTTATAATTTAAAGTCAACTCCATTGAAGGAAAAGAGTTACTGAGTCACTATTCTTTCAACAGTATGCTTTGATTTGTGTAGATTCGAATACTTTACTTAGTTTTGGTCTTCTTCTGCCATGAGCAGTTAACAGAGATTTGCTCTGAAGGCTTTATCATCAAGGGAAACACCTATCTTTCTAATCGACCGACAGAAGCAAGTAAACTGCTGAATAAAGTGTTCAGGATTAAGTTTGGCCGAGGCTTTTATGGTGAATGTCTGGTATGACAATTGTCAAATGACCTGTTCAGCAATTCTTAATTAATTGAATTATGCTTGTGATTGTCATCATTAAGTCAATCTTAAAGCATGTGACATAATTACATTAATTGAATCATCTTTATTCTTGTTATTTCCACGGTAAGTGAGGCACTTATCTTTTTAATTTTATATTCTACTCCTTCCGTCCCACGGTAAGTGAGGCACTTCTTTTAAGCATGGGTTTTAGGAAAATGATATTAAATAGTTATAGTGTAGAGAGAGTAAAGTAAGTAGAGTATAATTCTTATTTATTTTTATTTGGGGTGATTCTCGCATGTGACAGGCTTGAAACTATTAAAAGTCTGAAGTAATAAAATTATATGTTAATTGCCTGGCATCTATCTTGTTGGCTAGGCGATTAGAGCTGATGGGAATTCAGATTTCAGTGATGAAATGGGCAAGGAACTTAGCCAAATGAGTGCAGCAGCTGGGCTAAGGTGATTGAACCATGCTCAATCTCTTTTCCTTTTGTCCTTCCACAAGATTAATTGTGCCTCATAATTCATTTATACATCAGTCTTTCATGTTTGTCATATGCATCTCTGTCTTGCATGTTTTCTGAAAACTTTTGATGCCATAATTCTTAACGACTAGATTGCCACTAATCTCAGCAACATGCATGAACATATGGATGATAGTATGTAGGTGTATCGTTCATGGCTAGCTTGAGCCTTGATGTAGTTAATTGTTGTGTGCGTGCATCAGTTTAAATTACTAGGTGAACCTTTTAAGCATGTTTAAATTTCAATTTTTAAGTTTGATACTCGTTTTACTATTAGCTTCTCTTTTCACCATAATAAATTTGATGCCTGAAGTAAAACAAACAGAAGTTTAGTGTGGCTACTGCTACTTAGCTGGGTGTTTGTTTGCCGTATGTGTCACACTGAGTATGCCTACCAATGAAACAGGCCTATTGGAGCAGTCCTTTACATGCAGAGGAACAATCTAAAAATGTCCCTGAGAACTATAGACAGCGGTACCGATACATCAGAAATTGCTTTGGTTTGCAACTTAGCAGACTTATTCTCCTTTTATGCACTTATATAAACAACCCATATAAGAACGTTTCCAGCAGAATTCCTGATCAAGTTTCAAGTCTGGTTGCTGTATCTCTACCTGCAGGCATACGGTGGTGGTGGTTTCCCAAGTTCCAGCTCCTTTATTATTCGTATGGATGAGTATAACCAGTGGCGTTCAGCACTGCCATTGCCAATAAGATAATGCCATCAGCTATAAGCAAGTTCGTTGGGACTTACTTTGTTATTAGCTCGGCTTACTCTCTGAAGTTACTTCCATGATTTCATGGACTAGTGTCGATCTAATGGTTTTATGCCTTAGGGGTTCCATGTGATCACTTTTAAAACTAAAACTTTCTAACACAGAAAGGTTGTAAGGCTCCGTTTCGTACACGGAATTGGAATTGGAATTGGAATTGGAATTGAATTGAATTGGAAGAAATTGAATTCTAATTCAATTCCAAATCGTATGTTTGGTAAAGTGAAGTGATTAATATGAAATTGAATTTGAATAATTTGTGCACACCCACTATACACACACTATATACAAAAACCCACTCACACACACTTCACACAAAATAAACATACTACACCCACATACACACACTTCACACAAAATACACATACTACACACACATACACACACTTCACACACACGTCATACACTACACACACTACACAAATTTCACACATTTCACAAATTTCACACGCTACACAAATTTCACACACTACACACATTTCACACACTACACAAATTTCACACATTTCCTGCACTACACACATTTCACACACTTCACACTTTACACACATTTTACACATTTCAAGCATCCGATTTTTTATTTTTTTTTTAGTTTTAGATTTTTTTTCCGATCTGAATAAAAAAACTAAAATTTTCTAAAAGTTTAAACTGAACAAAATTTAAAATTTTAGTTTGTGAATATTGTATGTATTTTGGGTATAGTATGCATAGTGTGTATTTTGTGTAAAATTTGTGTCGTGTGTGTATTGTGTGTGTAATGTGTGTAGTATGCGTATTTTGTGTATAGTGTATGTAGCGTATGTATTTGTAGGGTATGTATAGTGTGAAATGTGTGAAATTTGTGTAGTGTGTGAAATGTGTGTAGTGTGTGAAATGTGTGTAGTGTGTATAGTGTGTGAAATTTGTGTAGTGTGTGAAATGTGTGCAGTGTGTGTAGTGTGTGAAATGTGTGTAGTGCGGGAAATGTGTGAAATTTGTGGTGTGTGAAATGTGTGAAGTATGTATGTGTAGTGTGTGTGAAATATATGTAGTGTGTGAAGTGTGTGTAGTGTATGTGAAATGTGTGTAGTGGTTATTGAAACTATCTAATTTTATGACTATTTGAAATTCCAATTTTCCTTTTGATATGGAATTGAAAATTTGGAATTATAAGTCAATTCCAATTCTATACATTTTTGTGATACCAAACAATGGAATTGGAATTGGAGGCTCCAATTCCATGTTCCCAAACTCACCCTAAGTGTTTGGTTGACAGTGCATTGTTTGAAATATGACGGTTTGATTTGTATTACAACAGCCTTGTTGTTTGGGACTCCTCTCATATCAAGTGTGAGGAATATCTTCTGAGGATTAAGAGGCTGTGACCTTATAAGTATTAGACAATTTTGTTTCTTTACACCGAAATGTACTTTAGCCCCAAATATGTAACACAATTGACCATGTTTATACTAACTCTTGATATTAATGAGGAAAAAGGATTCAATTACTAGGTCCCATGTGGCCATCACTTCAGTCTACTAATGTTTCTGTGAAGATTAACCTCTGTTTTTGTGTATTTATTAGAGAAATGATTTGGAGGGAGGAGAGGAATGTTTCCTTTGATTTTGCAGTAATTCCTAAAATTAGTGACACCATATATGTGCTGTATATTTACGTATATTATAACCAGATTTTATTCATTGTGGATTTCTTAGTTTAAGATTATAGCCTTAATTATGTATTTTGGATTTCTTTAATGCATTTTCCCCAAAATTCAATATTTCTATATCTTGGATTCTATTTAGTGAGGATGGTAGTATTTTTTGGTAATAGGAGTGCTGCGTTTTACTTCTTTCATGATTGTTAGATGTGAATATTGTAGTGTTTTTAGTTTTTAACTGATGAAATTTCGTGGTGAATTTTCAATGGAAGGCCAAATTTGCATATGAGAATGAAGTGTAATATGGAAAAGATTACAGGGAGGGAATGATGACTAATTTGAAAGGTTTAGTTGAACCATGTGTTTCACTTATGGTCCCATTTTTTACAGCTAACAAAGACATGCCGTGATATATGAGATAGAATCTTGTATGAGGAGACCAAGAAAAGTGGGGTCGGAAGAAGACAAAAGATTTACTTCTGGATTTTCTGTGTTCTTTGGAAGGAAGATTTCATCGAAAAGTTTTAAAAGATAAAGAGGTCCCACGCTCTAGTGTGGATTCGGAGTATAGAGCTATGACTATCTGTATGTGAGATCATGAATGTACATTGGTTTCTGTATGTGAAGTGGGTTTGAATGTTTGAATACAAGCTAATTTGTGGTGAGATAATCAGGCTGCACTTCACATGGCATCTAATCTAGTCTTTCATGAGTGAACCATGCATATTGAGATTGATTGTCACTTTGTATAAGCTGTGCGTTATTAATATCTATGCCCCAACTTGACGGAAAGTGTTAGAATGAGATTTGTGTATATCAGTATATGGTATAAATTGTAGAGCAGGTTAGTGATTTCCTAGTTCATATAGGACTATTGTGTATATACAAGTACTTTGAGTAGATGAAGATACATATATTTCATGTTTCTACCTTTGATTTAACATCTTACAATTGCAGAATACTCACAGAAATATGGGCTACAAAAATATCCTTGATACCTACTAGTGGAAAACATTTAGCACAATAGTTTCAGTAAACTGGACAACCAGCAACTTGTATGCCTTTAGCGGTAGGACAAGTAGCCAAGCTGCAGTGTTCACCGCTCGTGCCCCACCAATCTATTTCTTTATCCTCTATGCCGAATGTAAAATAGAGTGCCACTGCCATGAAAGCTACTCCGGCATCTAGAGCTGCTGAAACAATGTAGTTATACCTCTGCCACCAGTTTTTCCGGTAACGGAAGAGGAAGTAGTTGAAGATCGTCCCAATGATGACCCAGGCATTGTAATTTAATGGCGTTGCAGGTGGCATCATACCTGTTGCCCCTAGAAGGACAGGCAGGTTGATTAGAGGAATCCAAGATTGGTTTGGAAATGCCTTGTGGAAGAGCCAGACAATGACAGGACCTATTGCACCTCCAAGGAAAAACCAGTTCATTGAACTATAATTTCCAAGACTTCCGAATATTCTTTTGGGCCCCACTAAACCCCAAATGACTGATGCATCGAAGAAGACTCTATCTCCGGGGCATGTCCACGGACTGTCTGGTGGAAGGAGGTCATCGTGGCATATGTTTTTGATAGATGTAAGTAGCCACCACGCCACAGAAATGTTGATTGTTCCAGCTATAACTGTTCCAACGGACTGATGCATCATAAATGGAATACAGATGAGAATAGTAAGTCTACTGGGATGGTAAGAATTTCAGTTATTGATTAAACAACAATATGTCATAGAAAGACTGTCTGGCATCTTAGAGTGATGAGTATTATGTTCTTCTATGTTAACACGTTTTCCAACTTCCCGTAGTAAGGCCATGCTGAGCATGCTCATCATATATGTAGGTAGGTAGTCGAATTGGTGATTAGTTTATTAGAGAGTGGATCTCATCCCTTTTGGTATCCACATCGTCTTATCCCTTACAGTAGGTAACGTCTGTAGAACTCAAAGTTTAGCTAACATTGGTTATTTTCCATTTAAAATTATGTATCTATGTGGTTAGTTAGGACTAAAACATAATTGTTCTATTTTGATTGAGTATACACAGTTTGAGAGCATGATGATGAAGAATGTGAAGTGTTCCATAAATTGAACAATGCAATCTACCTGAACTATAAACATCGATCTGGGAGGGATCTTCATGTAGTGACCTAGCTTGAAATCACTTAGGAAAGAGACAGCTTGTGCCATGCTCATATATCCATAGACTTTAAAGCAGACATTTGCAATTGGTCTTCCTGGGTATATGAGACCCATAACATACTCTGTGATTATATTCAACCCAGGAGTCTGCAAATAAAACATTTTTATTTTTGTATCAGAGAATAATAATATAAAATTGTCAGTTGCTATATGATACTTGAATGTGTTTGTAAGCATGCACAGTGTATGTTTGGCACTGAAGGCACAACTATTTTCTTTTTTGTAGGCAACAACATTAGAGAGGAATGCCATTGCTCAGTTACCTGGTTGGTTGTGGCTGTGATGATGCTGATTGGAAGTGTGAAAACAAAGGCAATGATACAGGCGAAGATCAATGCCCACCATGGCATCTGAACTTGGTCATTCAAGAATATGGTGAGCATCAGAGAAGCAGTAAAGGTCACTGCTAGTAATGCATAGAACCACCAGGATGGTATGTCTGCGTATTTGCGCATAAGCCTTGTATGAATGTCCTCTTTTTTGTTGTATGAAGCACGGAATCTTTCGATTATTTCCCTGTGGTTTACAAATTAACAAGCTATTAAGTTAATCATCATGTTTGGGATGATGAAATACCAGAGTATGCTCCACGCATAAAGTACACTTAGGTGGTATCATTTTTACTACTTGTATGCAATAACAAGGCAATTCTCATTATATCATAAAGCAGACAAAATTGAAAAAATGAACGTAAAAAGTAGCATCGAAGTTCAGTACCTTCCGTAGAAGAAGGCCACATGTGTTAGGGTAGAAGCAATAGTTGCAAAGCCAAACCCATATGTCAGGGAAAAGAACATGCTGAGATGTATTCTGCCCTGTTGTTCGTACTTTTGAATATCCAACTCAAACTTGTCGTTTACAATTGCAGATATGTTATACTTCTGACCTTGAGATGTGAACAGGTGTGAGGAGAAAATTGGAAACTTCCTAGCACCATACAAGTTGAATCCCCAGTAGGCTGTAGGAAGCACTAAGTAGATTATGAGTACATAACCCGCAAAGACATTCATTATGGCAAAGAAGGGAGTTACTAGCGGGCTGCCCAAGAAGGATGCTACGGCTGTCCAATCTAATGTCACGGCTCCAAGGCCAAGGCCTTTCATGCCTGATCCAATCTGCTGTGCTGTGACTGACTTGGAAAATGCCCAACACATCCATGAAATGCTTGTGAGAGTTGGAAACAGGTACCCGGGAAATAGGTACCAGGAGAAGCTGCATATTAGCACAATCAAGAAAAACTTTGCCCTTGACATGCGCGCCTCGTCTTTTTCATGCAAAGCCCTGCAAAGTTGGAAGAAATCATCGGTGAGGTTTTGGTACAAGAATGTGGAGTTTAGTCTGTCTCAACTCGGACCACGCTACATGTGCAGATGAAGTGGAGAAAACACATGATTTTGAAAAGGAATGATGAACAGTGCACATGCAAATTCTGCTCTCTTTCCTTTGCAATATTGGTTCATTTTTACCTTCGAAGTCTGCACAACGTTGCATTGTTGTATTTTCACATGAGATGTTTCAGTTTGGAGATATGCATTTGATATCTCAAAATCTTGGGAAAATATGTAAACTGGTCAGCTTATCAGGTGCTGTTCATCACTTGTAATAGTCTTTGCACGTATAAATAACGAAGCTTTCGACCTAGTGATATCACATAGTCTTATTCTATCTACCTTATCTCAGAAGTGATTTCTTGTTGCCTCTGTAATTTCACATATCTCCTTCTTTCTTATGTCAGTCTGATTTTGTGCGAGCTTCAGATACGCTGATACGCACCAGGTTATTCGATTCAAGAGCTCCTCGTTCAGGTTTGGGCGTTTGGCGTACAACATTTTCTCATCTAGTTGAATTCCAGCTAATCTTAATTACTTAGCTAATGGTCACTATGCTATGCTTAAGAAAAAGCCTCCAATTTTGCTGTTTCTTGACAGTAAAGTTAGAGGGAGTTCATTTCTAGTAGTAATCAGTAAAAGTTGACTGTGTTTCAATAACCTGTAAATTAAGTCATAGATTCCATGAGCTATGAATCTAGACTAGATTTTAGGTTTGTATGGGTCCATGAATCTGTCCACAAACTAAGTCTGATTGATTGCTGAGGAATCTTGGTGGGTGCATTTAAGATCAAGAGGTAGTAACTGTAAGTTTGTGAGCTGTGACAGAAAGGCCAAAGATTTATCACGTGAAGCTCATAAAAGGTATAA
The DNA here is from genome assembly GCF_004379255.2 of Salvia splendens. Lineage (NCBI taxonomy): Eukaryota > Viridiplantae > Streptophyta > Magnoliopsida > Lamiales > Lamiaceae > Salvia > Salvia splendens. The sequence goes on along the minus strand of NC_056042.1, from coordinate 33,312,831 downwards.
CTTGCTTCCATCCTCTCCCTCTCAGTGGTGTACATCAAATATTAAAGCAAATATATGTAGCAAGATTGTGCAATAATGTATCCAGCTAAATATACTTCCTCCGTCTCACTTTAGGAGTCTCAGTTGAGTTCGGCACGAGTTTTAAGAAATGTAAAGGAAAGTCAGTGAAAAAAGATAGTGGAATGTAGTCCTACTTTTTTATAATAGTTTTTATAATAAAATGTGGGTGGAAAAAAAGTTAGTGGAATGTGGGGCCGAATACCATTTATGGAATATTTCAATCGGGACTCCTAAAGTGGGACACCCAAAAATAGTAAATCGGGACTCCTAAAGTGGGACGGAGGGAGTATTACTTTTGGAAAAAATTGGATAATCATATAGCTTAATTGGTGACAAACGTGAACCTAGAGTCTTATCAAGTCCAATAAGTCATAGAAAAGGAAAAGATTGCCCACTTGATGAAATATTATAGTATTAACATATAGGAGATACTCCTATAAAATAAATGACAATATAATGAGATAATGACTCGTAGTCTAATAAAATATTAGTGTGGAAGCAGGCGGAAAAGTTGACTCACCGGAAGAGGGAGACTTGGACTAGAGTTCCGGGCCACCACATGTGGGCCGGCTCGATCACATACTTCCTCAAAAGCCCGGCCCATCCATATCCCAGCACCTGCAATATTCCATTTTATTAATTTCTCACCACCCACCAATAAATATCTTTCTATGGTTGAGAAGATAGTATTATTTGAGTATGAAATACGAATTCTACTTTTTTTAGATATTTTTATTACTCCATCTGTCCCGCATTACGGTCATTTTTGCACTCGTTTTGTAAAAATGATAATAAATAGTTAAAGTATAAAAATAGTAAAGTAAGAGAGAGGAGAATGCAAAGAAGACGGTTCTCTAAGATCATAAATCACAATCATAATCAAATAGTCGATGTATCTTTCAATAATTTCCAGATTAAAAACTAGTAATTCAAGATCATAAATCACAATCAAAATCAAATAAAGTAGAAATATACACATCAAGAACCTAATTACCTGAGTGGTGATGATGAGAAGCCAACCAGCCAAGAAAGAGATCTCTCTCCCATAAAAAGCCTTAACAATGGTGACAACCCCCACCCCATAAGCCGACCCGTACCCGAACGCGCTCCCAGCATTCGCAAATATCGAAATGAGCACGTGCTCCTTGATGTTGAACGGGCCGGGGTTGAGGGAGAATCGCCTCGGGCCGAACCCGGGCAGCCCGAACCTCGTCTCGGGCAGCACCGCGGCCAAGAAGTGGCCGATGGGGAGGGACGCCACCTGGACCGTGATCTGGGTTATGATGAGGGGCTCGGTGCGGTAGGCGAAGAACTGGTTGAGGAAGGAGAGCATGGCGCACGAAGCCAGCCCGAGGAACCACATCCGGAACGTCCACACGGGCAGGGTCGGGTCGTCCGTGTTTGTTACCGTGAGGCGGACCTCTTCGATGGGGGACTCGTCGTCTTCGTCCGTGGCGAAGACGAAGACGGCTGGTGCTAAGGTTCCCATGTTGAGGGTTTGGGTTCACTACTTGGCTATGAGGATTAATATATATTAATATGGGGGGTGGGGCTAACTATATAAGATGGAGTTATGGTGGCTAGTGAGAGATGGGGATGACTATTGACATATGAAGTCAACCAATGTTTAATTATGTTTTGTTGTTTGTAAGAATGTGGAATAAAAAATGTTGAAAATTTGGGAAGCATTCTCACATGAGGAAGTGGAATTTGAATATAGTGTGTTAATGAGGATAGGGCAATTCTTGTGTGTGGACGGATGAGAGTGGGATTGCTAGTTGTGTGGTGTAACTGCGCTTAGTTATTCAAATGTAGGAGTATAATTTTGTCCCCACTTAAAACCTCATTACTCTACTCTCTTCACCTATATTTGTCCTTCGTCTTACTTGATAACTTCATATTCCTCATTTTTGTAGGGCATTTTTATATATTTGTACTTCAAATCTTACACAACTAGAAAGCATTCTTGATTTTTTGGATCTTCGAAAATATTTTCGACTCTAGATTTATAACTGTAGTATTATAAAAAATTAATGAAATCTTATGTGTCAACTATTCACATATCAATATAATTAGATGGAGTGTATAAATATACACAATTGCAAATTATAAAATGAAATAATAAACCATTTTTAAAAAGTAAGATGAATAGTATAGCTGTATATAGGTGATGAGATGAGAACTTGAGATAGACATTGCAAAAACTTACTACAAAATAGTATCCCTCAAAATTGAGATATATATTATTTAATAATTAAACTACTTTTTAATAAAATTTATTGTTTTTATGATTACATAAATATAGATGTCCAAGAATTTATATATAGTTTTTTTTGGTAATGTATAGTAATTTATAAAAGCAATCCACATAAAGCGTTGAATTTGGAGCACAATTTGTTCCACAATTGCGCAACCCTAGACCATTTTCAAGATAAACCCTTAGTCCAAGGTTGTCTGGGGATATTTTTAAAGTCCAGAGACTATGGGCGAGATAAACCAATAGTCCAGAGACTATTTTCGAATTTCACTCTTTTTTTAAATGAAATTGAAAAAAGGAATACTCTATTTTGCTTCCATCAAAAACAGTAATCTTTATTAACAACAATTACTCCTAATCACAACAAATGTCAATTTTAATCATAGCCTCGATCATTTTAACACAATTACTTTTAATTATGATGATAATAAATTTTAGCACAATAGTAATATCTTGATGAAGTTGGTAATTAATAAGGAACTGTGACACAAGTTTTTGCCTAAAAATTACCCTCTCTTATTAGGATTTTACATTTGTTTGTTTTTCTGAAGGATTTTACATTTGTTTGTTTTTCTAAAATCAGAGTTTAAAAAATAGTAAAAACATTGAGTGTAGCATATGATATAGTAATATAATGTGATTTTTACAGTAGCGATCGAAAATAATTTTATTATATAAATACCAATTTTCTCGTCACTGGCGATGATTTGATCGCTAACCATGAAAATTGTTTAGTTCAAAAATTAAAATAAAGAATCAAACTATAAAGAGCATACTTAACTCTTTAAAATATCATTGCATACATTGTAGGGTAAGTGCATTTGAAGGGCCAAAATATTAGTCTATTAAAATGGCTATGACTTCCAACTTGTTTGTAGATATAATGGTAGATTGAGGCCCACGAGCACACATTATAGCATACTAGTAAATTGATAAAATAAAAATAGACCACTTATCTAGTTTTTTTAACAAACTAATCTTTTAAGGGAGGGGCATGAAGATATAGATTGTTTTTTACAAAGTCTTATTCACATTTAAATGCCGAATAAAATCATAACATAGCAAGTCTCACTTGTATATTGTTGGGTTACAAACTTATCTCACATCGGATGAGTGGGGTAAGTTGGAATGTGTATATAATTCATGTCCAATCTCAATTAGTTTGAGGCCTTTTGGGAGTGACTCAAAAACAAATCCGTGCGGGCTTGACCCAAAGCGGATAATATCAAACTAATGTTGCAGTCGACGATCCTAACAAGTGGTATCAGAGCCAGGTGGCTTTGGGTCGGGCCCATGTTTGTGTCGACTGCGTTCCCGATGTGGTCTTGGTTTGAGGGGAGATTTGTTGGGTTACAAACCCGTCCCACATCGGATGAGTGAGGGAAGTTAGAAGGTGTATATAATTCATGTCCAACCCCAATTAGTTTGAGGCCTTTTGGAAGTGACCCAAAAATAAATCCGTGCGGGCTTGACCCAAAGCGGATAATATCAAACTAATGTTGCAATATCACTTGAGAGTTTGAAACTTTAAAATTGAAAATATATATTCATATTATTGAAGGCAAAAGAGATTATTACTGCTCACATGCAAAAAAGTCATAACAAATTCTATAAAATATCCCAAAAATTACTTGCAATTGTGCTTTGTCTAACCGCGGCAATTTCCTTTACCAAACTTATTTAACACATTACTACATGTAAACATAACGTAAAAATACAAGTCATAATTGTAATTTAAAGCTTGTTCAAATGATTACATCCAAAACATTACGCAAATCCTACATCTTTTATTGTATGACTAATTATAGTTAATGAGAAATTCCACGCTTGAATGATGGCAAAAGAGATTATTGCTGCTCACATGCAAAAGAGTCATAACAAAGTCTATAAAATATCCCAAAAATTACTTACAAATACATATGAATAAATTATGTGTCTTTTGAGTCTTGCAAGTTTCAACCAATAATTTGAAACTGTATACATATCTAAATCATCTATACATCATTTGAACTAATCATTGAATTTCAAAATTATCAAATACTCCCTAAATAATTCACCATATATTATACATATGAAGTAAGTATAATCTCTTTCTTGTCAACCATATAATAGTAGTACAATTAGTTAATCACAATTTATTTTTTTAATATAGTAATTGTAATAAGGTCAACTTCTAGCCCGATGCAATTTTAGAGCGAATATTAAATCGTGAGCTTTCAATTCTTTTTTTAATTCTCGTATAAACGAATTTTTAGTAAAATAAGTAATCTTTTATATTCTTCAATGAACAATAAGAATAAATCAAATTTTCATAATTTAATTCAAAATTTGTGAAATTAGACTAAAATTTATTCAAATTTCTTAGCTGGTTATTGTGATGCAAGAAGAATATACGAGGAAACGACAAATTCCACCTTAAATTACATAAATAAAAGTAGAATTATGTTCATTTTATTTGGTCTTTTTTAATTTTGGGTTGTTTATTGAGTATGACTCTTTCAAGATTAAATCTTTAATTTATCCACAATTAGGATTTTCCCTGATTTCATTTGGGCTAAATAAAAACCTGAGCTTCTGGGTTAATTCAGGTAACTTTTTCCATTTTATTCAATAGCTGCGTTGCTTGATTTTCATTTTTGGGGAAGTTTTCCCCCTTTTTTCTGCTTGATAATGATGTAGATGTCGTTCCAAAAATAGCAAGTCTTCTGATAGTAGTGATTTCAACTTTGATACACTCTTCAGAAATGGTGATGATGAAATCCTTGACTTAGTTCTTGCAAAAATCAGGTTTTGAAGTATGAATTTGGGGATATAAGTTGAATAATAGGTGTTTAGAAATTGATTTTTTTTTGTTAATATAATAAACCTATACTATAATTAGATTGATTTTGAGGAATGTGATGGAGCTCACTCATATAAATGGTGAGGGAGAAGTTGAAGAGAGTGAAGCAGAAAGGGGGAGTTTTAGGCAAAACCTATTCCACCAATCAAATTACTCTGGTGTTGTGAGGAAAAAGGCCTACATTTTTGATGGGGATGGGAATTACTTCAACAAGGAATGGGATCTTGTGCAAGGCTCAGGCAAAGAGTTTTGTTGGTATCATGTTGAGCTCCCAAAGGGGAACCATAAGCTCTCCCAGTTGGCTCAGCATCTCATCGATGCCCTGTCCCCGCCCCTAAAGCTCCAGGACATCCTCTCCCTCATCAGCAACAGCCCATTTTGTGGCCACGTTGACGGTGCTCTTGTGTTCAGAGTTAACTCTCCCGGCCCTGCCTCTAGCAAATTCACCTTTAGGATTGCAGCTAGGGTCACTGAGAATTCAGTCATCACGGTGTCGTTAGGGCGCGTGCCTAGGCTGGGATTCTCCCCGGCAAATGAGTCTTTGCTGTCGGAAATCCCAATTGTAGAGAGTTCGAGTAATGGAAGTAGGACTAGTGAAGGTAGGGATAGAGGGGGGATTGTGATAAGGGAGCATGTGCTGGATTTTCTGCTGACTATGAATCATTCGGAGGAAGCTGATAATCCTGTGCCTAAATCTGTCGCGGATCTTGTGGTGCACATCATCGATACGCACGTGGATCACCTTCAGGATGTCGTGACCAAGCTTGAGATTGAGCTGGATGCGGTCGAGTTAGAGATGGACAGAGGTACATCAGCACATCCTTTAAACTCGGCTTATTTATGCTTTTTTGTTATTCTCGTGCTATGTTTGAGGGGTGGGTCGGACAACTTTCTTGATTTACACTGCTTACTTGTAGTGCCGTTTTGGAGTCTTGGCATGTGTTATCTTCTTGATGAATTTATGTGTATTGTGATGATCCTATTGAAATTTTTTTTATTGTACTTTTCTTACCTTGTAAATTTAACAGGCGGTTTCGTGGAAAAACATATTATTAGTATCTGTTACCCCATCAGTACTTGTAGAAAAAATGTTTCGGCAGATTGTTATTTCTCCTAGTAACATACATTGAATATGAACTAAAGTGCAAAGAGAGAGTGTGTATTGATGGAAGCGAAGAAAAATAGGAATTTCTAAATTTATACCTCATCTTCTTCGAGAACCATTCCAGAGCAGTAAATATCAGAATTTGGTCGAAGTATGATGTGCCTTTTTATTAAATGACCATATCTTTATTTTTTTGATCTTGTATTAACTTGAGTTGTAAATGGCTTGACATACTACATAAAAACAAATGGCCAGTGAAAGAAGAGCAGCGGTCTCGTTCTCTCTGTCAGACCGCACACAAATGATCAGGAATTGTGAAAAAGTTTCGTTTCAGAGTGTACTAGTTCTATATAGTTTCCTTAATGAATATTTTCCTGGCCTGCCAAATAGTAGTCTAGGTTGCGTTTACTCACACGCGCAACATATAATGACAGATGAAACGAATATATGATGCTCTTAGATCCGAGTCTTGGGTGGATGTCTGAAAATTTATCAGGGATTGTGAAAAATAAGTTTGTGTTTATTTCTGGGATGAACGAGGCTAGTGTGGATCGATAAGACATAGATGGACTAGTTCATCGAAGCTATATAAACGTTCATCTTATGTTCATCTCGATGGATGCTCTTAAAGAAGTAGGCTACATTATTTGGAGAAGAAATCAGATGGTGTAGACATTCATACAGTCTCGATCAAAGGAATCTTAGAGTACTCCCGATTTATTAGATAGCAAGGTGTCTCATTTGTATTTACTTCATCACTATATGATACTCAGTGATTTGTTTGCAGGTGGTTTTGCTATGAAGAAGCAAATGTTAGACAGCCGAAGATTCCCAAAAATGAATCTCGACTTGCAACGTCTATTGCAGGTATTTCGCCATCTAATCCATGCTTCGATAGCCCCTCTCTGAGAAAGCCTGTATCGTACGTATTAATTTAAACCGGTGCTCTGACTTGTTTGGGGAAACTCCAGGTGATCGCACACGGTGAACAAGTATTTCCCCGAGTCAAGGAGAAGTGTTCGTCTAAAGAATGGTTCAGCAGTGAAGACATCAACGCGTTAGAAGAGTTGATTGGTCGTATAAGGAGATTAAAAGAGAACGTTGGCTTCATAGCCAACCGCGTCACTGCAATTCAGGCAGGCCTAGACAGCTGGCAGTCCGAGCAAATAAACCGAAAACTATACTACCTATCTTTCCTCTCCATTATATTTCTCCCTCTGTCAATAATAACCGGAGGTCAGTTTTTCACATAAAACTCGAACACATATTTCCCTGTCACGCCATCTGGCATAAACCTCGGCTGTTCCTTGTTGGCAGTGTTCGGGATGAATGTGGGCGGAGTTCCTTGGACCGGACAGAGAGACCCCGCGCTAAAGGATGGGTTTCGCAACGTGATGATGGTATGTGCAGCGATGCTTGCAGTCGTTCTCTTGTGCTTCGGTTTCCCGGCATTGTACAGCCGTGCAATGGCCTGGTGGAGAAGGCCGACTATGCAACGAAGCTGGTCCCTCAACCGGAGGTCCTTCATTAGGAGAGCCGGGATGGATGGAGGGAGAACAGACAGAGGGGGATATGTTCGACTTTAGGCTGGAGCGTGATGATCATCGTACATGCTAGATATGTTCGATCTTCTCCCTCTTTTGATCCGACATCGTCTTGCCCGGGATGGATCGTTCTTGTACTTGAATCGTTGATCATCTGCTAACTTTTACACACGCGCACACACTAATTCTTGGTTTGCTAGATGTAGGCCATTCTTGCATTTCTTTTCTCCTTGTGGATATTGATTTTTCTTGTACAGTATCTTTTGTTTAATTGAGATGGAAAGTGTAGCATGGTGTTTCTAATATAAATATATTGACGATTAAGGTGACAAGACTTATACTTTTCAACTAATTGAAACATTCAACTCAGTCAGTTATGAAATTTAGCAGATTTAATGTATTTTCGAACTACTCATTCCTATATGGATTTATATTTTATGCCTTAGATATATTTTTGGTGTACACATATATAGTTAAATTTGTGATACTACTATTTGAGGTACTACATTAGTAGCATAGTCTATCCAATTTTTCTCTTATTTTATTCTCACGTCTCTCGCCAATAATTATTTATTAATATTTGTGTTAAAAAATGCCTCAGACACTAATGAGACAGAGTAATAAGACGGATGAAGTATTAAGCAATTGGATACAAAGTCTATTTTGTACCATAAATGTTTCACATCTAACCAGTAAATCGGATTCGAATTACTATGACTATGTGATAAATTAGAAACCATGTTCTTTATTTTATAAAAAATACTAATAGTAGATTCTAAGATAACAAAAAATCAAAAATAAAAGGCAAGATTTTTTTTTAATCTGGCACTTGCAATTTTTTTTTAATTTGGCACTTGCAATTTTTTTTTAATTTGGCACTTGCTTATCTTGGGGAACAATCCACCTAGAATTGCAACCACGTATCTCTAGAAGCTTCCGACATTATATTTCTCCGCCATTTATTTATTCACATTTCATCAATCCTTTTTTTTTTCTAAACCTCAGCTATTTGAGGCAGTTTCACTCTGCTCTTTCAAAGCTCATCTTCATAAACCCTAAACCCTAGCAACTAAGGTGCCCTCAGATCGCTCAGTTTCAATGGCCACCGCCGTCCTCCTCAGATCTCTTCGCCGCCGCGATGTTTCCTCCGCTCCTATCTCTGCTTTCAGAACAGTACGTCTCGCCAAGTTCTCTGATTGTTCTTTTTCATTTTCTCTTTGATTCATTTCTGTGTAATATGGTGTGCAGTTTTATTTACTGTCTTAGATCTGGTTTGAACTGCGTATTTTACTGTATTTCAGGAGGTGACTGTCTATTAGAATATATTTTTGCAGGATTTCTGTTGTGATGAATCTACGAATTTGTTCTTTGTTTTATGTGTCACATGTATACGGCTGCTATGATTTCTGGTGATTTGAATTTGCGAGTAAATATTTTGAACATCGTGGTCTATTGTCATCTGATTTTGGATGCAAACCATCTCACAATCAGTGTGATTTTAGTTTATCGGTAGAATGAAGGATTGACTGAATGCTGGATGTGATCTTTTGCGTGCATTCTTTTTTTTTTAATTTTATTTTCCCATGATTTTTGGTTAAATTTGTGGCAGTACTTCATGCATCTTGCCATTGAGCAGTTTCTTGTTTATGACGATGCTAGTTGATTAGTGAATTTTAGGAGTCAAACTATGTACTGCTTCGGTTAAGATAATTCTATTAGCACCTTTAAAATTGAGTGTTCTTTCTGAAGACTATACTATTAGCGTTAAGCACCTCGAGAATTTAATTTACCCACCTATATATTGTGTTTCAGTTAACTGGAAACACCAAACCATCATGGGCAGTAAGCAACAAGTGGGCAGGTCTTGTGAGGCCATTCAGGTATGTTCCGTGCTCATCATTTTGTATATCAAGCATTGAGTAGTTGCTTTATTTCTTTTGTGATTCAATTGTATTTTCTTCCTGAACAGCACCAAACCGGCTGGAAATGATGTGATTGGTATTGACTTGGGTACCACAAATTCATGTGTCTCTGTTATGGAGGGAAAGGTGCCAGAATTTTCTCTCAATTGAACCTGCATCTTACTAGTTTTTGTTATCAATTGATTTACTTACATGTAAGATGCTTACAGACTCCAAAAGTTATTGAGAATGCTGAGGGTGCTCGGACAACTCCATCAGTAGTTGCATTTAGCCCAAAAGGAGAACTGTTGGTTGGAATACCAGCAAAGAGACAAGCTGTCACTAATCCAACAAACACAGTCTTTGGCACCAAGCGTCTAATTGGTAGACGTTTTGATGATGCTCAGACACAGAAAGAAATGAAGATGGTTCCTTACAAAATTGTTAGAGCTCCTAATGGTGATGCATGGGTCGAGGCCAATGGGCAGCAGTACTCCCCTAGTCAAATTGGTGCTTTTGTCCTGACCAAGATGAAGGAAACTGCTGAAGACTACCTCGGGAAGACTGTCACAAAGGCTGTTGTGACCGTCCCTGCGTATTTCAATGATGCTCAGCGACAAGCCACAAAGGATGCTGGGAGAATTGCAGGGCTTGATGTGCAAAGGATTATTAATGAGCCTACTGCAGCTGCACTCTCTTACGGCATGAACAATAAAGAAGGCCTGGTTGCAGTTTTTGACCTTGGAGGTGGAACATTTGATATATCTATTTTGGAGATTTCCAATGGTGTCTTTGAGGTGTGACATACTTGTTAAGTGCATTTTAACTGGTCCTGTCTTTGTTTATGCCTTTATGCTGATACATGTTTGCTTGTAGGTGAAAGCCACAAACGGTGACACATTTTTGGGAGGGGAGGACTTCGATAATACTTTGTTGGAGTTTTTGGTGAGTGAATTTAAGAGAACAGACAGTATTGATCTGTCCAAGGATCGTCTTGCTCTTCAGAGACTACGGGAGGCAGCTGAGAAGGCAAAGATTGAGCTCTCATCAACTGCTCAGACTGAGATCAGCTTGCCCTTCATCACTGCTGATTCAACCGGTCCAAGGCATCTGAATATCACACTGACAAGGTCTAAGTTTGAGGCTTTGGTTAACAGTTTGATCGAGAGGACTAAGAATCCTTGCAGGAGTTGCTTGAAGGATGCTGGCATCTCCACCAAGGAGGTTGACGAAGTTCTCCTCGTTGGAGGAATGACCCGTGTTCCAAAGGTTCAGGAAGTAGTTACTGAAATCTTTGGAAAGTCCCCTAGCAAAGGTGTGAATCCTGATGAAGCTGTTGCCATGGGGGCTGCTATTCAGGGTGGCATTCTCCGAGGTGATGTCAAAGAGTTGCTTCTCCTTGATGTTACACCGTTGTCTCTAGGTATTGAGACACTCGGAGGAATCTTCACCAGATTGATAAACAGAAATACCACAATTCCAACAAAGAAAAGCCAGGTCAGTAGCATTTTGTGAAGGTGTAATCTTCTTCTGAAGGTATTATACTATTGATTTCTGGTTCAAGACACTGATGTAAGTCTTAATATTATTGCAGACATTCTCGACCGCTGCTGACAATCAGACCCAGGTCGGCATCAAAGTGCTTCAAGGAGAGCGTGAAATGGCCACAGACAACAAAATTCTCGGTGAATTTGACCTCGTGGGTATTCCTCCAGCTCCCAGGGGCTTGCCTCAGATCGAAGTCACATTCGACATTGACGCCAACGGTATTGTGACTGTTTCTGCCAAGGACAAGACCACCGGCAAAGAGCAGCAGATCACGATCAGGTCATCAGGTGGTCTGTCAGAGGACGAGATCGAGAAGATGGTCAAGGAGGCCGAGGCACACGCCCAGAAGGATCAAGAGAGGAAGGCATTGATCGATGTCAGAAACAACGCCGACACCACCATCTACAGCATCGAGAAGTCCTTGAACGAGTACAGGGAGAAGATTCCAAGCGAAGTAGCAACCGAGATCGAGACTGCCGTTTCAGATCTGCGGAGCGCGATGGCCACAGAGAACATTGACGACATAAAGGCGAAGCTTGATTTGGCAAACAAGGCCGTGTCGAAGATCGGGCAGCACATGTCTGGTGGTGGCGGATCGAGTGGCGGGCCCACTGGAGGCTCTGAGGGAGGTGAACAGCAGCCACCTGAGGCAGAATATGAGGAGGTGAAGAAGTAGGATGGGTGAGAGTTGATTCAGCGGAGTTCATTTTTGTATTTACATTACTATTAGTTGGGTTGTGATAGGAGTTCGATTAGAAACTTCCTCGGGCGGAATTGAGCATCGGATTTCTTCTTTTTTGTTTTTTGACATAAATTTGGTGAAGAATGATATATGCTGAAATATCGTATAATAAATCCTATGCTGCTTGGGGTATGAGATTTCGTTTTTGGGAATTGTGTTGTGTGCATTTTGCATCTTTGGATGAGTGAGATATATCAGCAATGGTTTTTGCATCTTTAGGTTCTCGAGTGCTTTGCTTACATTTGATAAGACGAGTCCGTCGTATAGCGTGTTCATCACTTTTGAGCATATTTTTAAGGCTACCACTACAATGGATTTGAACTCAGCATTAACCACACTCTATTGCTTCATTACTTGTATAATTTTTTTATTACACTCTATTGCTTCATTACTAGTATAAATTTTTTTATTACATTCAAATAGTAGTATGTTAGAAAGTAAAAGAGAGGAAAAGTGTTCTTTTTGCTAAAAATAAAAATGACGGACATCACAAATATGAACGCAAGTAGGGATGGAGGGAGTGCTAGAGAGTTTGTTAGGATAGTTATGGATATTTTATGTTTGATAATATTTTCCGTTTGTTTTCACTTCTAGTTGAAAAATAGTAGTATCAGAGATGAATAAAATAAGATAGATAAAAAGAAAGTAAATTAAATGATGGAATAAAATAAGAGTAATTGAATATTTTATTTTTTATTAAAAGAAAATGACTTAATTACGACATTACAAAATTACAAAATGAAATATTATAACTCAACTTAGTTGGAATGAAATATTAGCGTTTAACCGACACAACTCAAGTGATTTTTGCATACTAATTTGAGATTATCAAGCTAAAACAAAAATATAAGTTTTCCACAGGGGATTCATTCCCATAAAAGCCCATACAAATTAAAGTCCCAACTGTATACACATATTTATATTACCTCAAACCCTAATAAAAGTGGCGCCACTATATCCTGCTCTCCCCCTTACCGGTGAAACCCGCACCGCCCGCCTCACCGCGTTGCTCTGCCGCCATACCTCGTCGCATTGCTTCTCTCCTGCCTCGCCGTGGTGTGTTGCAGAAGGTATTGATTTTCTTCAATTCAAGTATTCTGATTTTATTATTTCTGTTTGAATTGATTTTGTTTCTATTCTAGATTGAGTTCCTGCTCATTTTTATATGGTATTTATAGAGATTTAAAACTTTTATATAGATATGATGGTGTGTTTTTATGCATGTGCAGAAAAATTTAAATTTTAAGCTGAGTTAAATGGGTAGCAAGAAGAGAGAATCGAGTTCGAAGCAGGAATCCGCGTTGGAGAATGGCGAGGATAAGCAGAAATTGAACGTGATCTCCGAGAATGCGGATGTGGAGCCCTCGAAAAAGAGAATGAAAAAGGAGAAAAAGAAGAAGGATATTGAGCTACCAGAGGTTGAGAATGTGAATGATGCTCATGCCACACCAGCATCTTCAAATGCTCACAGGGCTCCGTTGAATTCGATGGAGAGGAAAAAACATAGGAAATTGAAGGATAAGGTGAGGCACAGTGGGGAGGGGCAGAAAATCGATTCAGGGGCTGAAAAGATGGAGGTGGAATCGAAAAATGATGGTAATGAGAGTGGTGGAACCAGTAGTAGTGGTGGGGGATTGTTGCCTAAGTTCCACATTGGGGTGTTTAAGGAGCTAGCAGCTGTAGATGCCAGTGTGAGGGAAGCGGCAGCTAAGACGTTGGCTGTGGAGTTAAGGCAAGTTCAGAATGCGTATGATAAGTTGGAGAATAAGGATGAGGTGGAGGATAAGTCGAAACTCGAAGCGGAGAAGGATGATGGGTTGAATAACTGTGCTCCCTCTGTGAGGTATGCTGTGCGGAGGCTTATTCGTGGTGTTTCCTCATCTAGAGAGGTGCGGTTTCTAATTTCTATTGCCGATGAATTTATTGAATTTTATGCTGTAAGCCTATAATTGGCCAAGAATGTTATGGATGGTTGGATAGAGATGAATTTCATGTAGTTTCTTGCTTTTGCATCTGATATTTGTTGTTTCTGGCATATCAAACAGCACAGAGCTGCAGCAGGATGGGTTTTTTTCATGTTAAATTGAATCCTTTTCCCCTCCAATATATTGTTTTTCCATGTTCTCCTTAGTTAATTTTCTCACGTTTAACAACTTATCAAAGAGTTGGGTGTGTAGTTTACCACATACTCACTTGCGCAATTGTAAATATTGAAAATGTGAGCAATGATGGGTTAAGATTACCTAGTAAGTAAGAGCATTATATTCGACATGCATAAGTAAGATACGGCATCATTTGTTCCGTGGTACTAAGTGGGCAGTAAAGGTCTTATACGGATTGTCTAAGACTCTAATCCTTCTGATTTAAGTGCCGACCTGAATATAATTATTGATATTAGATTTGAGATTTCCAGATTTAAAATTTTATAATTTGTTTTTGCGTATATGCAGAGTAAGTTGTGGTACACTTAATAGGAATGTTGTCAAGAAAGTTCTCGGAGAGTTATTCTATTGCTAATTTTAACTGAGTTATGCATGGAATATGTCCCAGTGAAGATTTTATTGAATACACTGCTTATTTTTCTTCTTAATTTTTTCTACTCTTCTGTTGCAGTGTGCAAGGCAAGGGTTTGCATTAGGTCTCACAATGCTTGTTGCCACGGTTCGTAGCATTAAATTAGAGTCATTGCTAAAACTAATTACAAGTTTGCTGGAGGTCTCATCTTCGATGAAGGGTCAGGTGAGTAATGATCCCTCCTCAAATGAAGTCAATCATTGAGATTTGATTTTTTAAATTATGTGGCACCTTTTGTCTATAGGAGGTTAAAGACTGCCTACTAGGCCGTTTATTTGCATATGGGGCTCTTGCAAGATCAGGAAAGCTTACTGAAGAATGGAAGTCAGATAATAACTGTGTACTCATCAAAGAATTTACCAAATGTCTTATCGATCTTGCAGCTAAGAAACGGTACCTACAAGAGCCTGCTGTTGCTATTTTACTGGAGATAGTTGGAAAGGTAATCCATCATATATTACCTGCACAGCATATTATTATTTTTTCCATCATGCTGATGAGTGGAATAAGATATCGCTCGCAGTAGTAATAATCCTTAAGACTTATTCTTTTGTAATTACTCTATTAGATTGTGCTGGGACATCTGCACAAAAAATTTACTTGTAACCACTTTATGTATTAATTATAAGCCTTCCTCAGTGCCATATCTTCTCAGGATTCTTTAATGTTTACGACCCATGACTAAATGTGCCCTGTATGCTGTATCTGTTTAATGGTTTAGTTGCCTGAGGAAGCACTGCTGGAGCATATTCTTGAGGCATCGGGGCTACAGGAGTGGTTAGAAGGAGCAACTGAAGCTGGAAATCCTGACGCATTACTTTTAGCTCTTAAAATACAAGAAAAAGTTTCTATCGACCATAAATTTAATAAACTATTGCCTTCCCCCTTTAGCAAAAGTGCCCTTTTTGCTGCTGATTACCTGTCCACTATTTCCAGTTGCCTGAAGGTACTACTCATATTTATTTTCTTACAGATTTTTTTACTGATTAAGTGATATTTCAAGTCATTGCTGATCTATATGTCTGGTGTAACGCAGGAGTCTACCTTCTGTCAGCCACGAGTGCATAGTGTATGGCCCGTCCTTATTAGTTATCTGTTACCTGATGTCATACAAGATGCTGATTCAGCATCAGGTCCAATTTCGAGCAAGAAGCACAAAAAAAGTCGTAAGAGTAGCTCTGCTGACGAAGATATGGAAAAAAATCTGGTCAGCTTCTGTGAAATAATAATTCAAGGGTCCCTTCTAACCTCATCTCACGATCGCAAAAAGTTAGCATTGGATGTGCTGTTGCTTCTGCTTCCAAAGCTCCCTGCTTCTTATGTGCATGTTATATTGTCATACAAGGTTGTCCAAGGTCTTATGGACATACTATCCACAAAAGATTCTTGGCTATATAAAGTTGCTCAACATTTTCTTAAAGAACTATCTGAGTGGGTAGTGAATGATGATACTAGGAGGGTTGAGGTTATTATGGCTCTCCAGAAACACAGCAATGGAAAATTTGATTGTATCACCAGATCAAAAACAGTGAAAGGTTTGATGTCAGATTTCAAAACTGAGCCTGGCTGTATTCTGTTTATTGAAAGTTTGGTGACCATGTTTCTTGATGAAGATCAATCTTCAGAAGAACCTTCAGATCAAAGTCAAACTACTGATGACAATTCTGAGATCGGATCTATTGAGGATAAAGATGCTGCTGGGACACTAGGAACTGCTGAATTTCTTAAAAGTTGGGTTGTGGAATCCCTACCTGCTGTCCAAAAGCATTTGAAGCTTGAACAGGAGGCTGCAAAATTTCGTGTGGAGAAAGAAGTTCTGAAGTTTCTGGCAGTTCAAGGTCTATTCTCATCATCACTCGGAACCGAAGTAACATCTTTTGAACTACAAGAAACGTTCCGGTGGCCTAAATCAGCAATTCCTAGTGCCTTATCCCATATGTGTATTGAGCAGCTTCAGTTGTTGCTTTCAAATGCACAGAAAGGAGAGGGGCCTCATGCTGTGGCAAGTGGTGTGGAGGCAAAGGATCTCGGGTCTTACTTTATGCGGTTTCTGGGTATATTATACAACATTCCTTCAGTTTCTCTGTCAAGGGCTTTGAATAGTGACGATGAAAAGGCATTCAAGAAACTGCAGGCCATGGAAAGTCAACTATCAAAAGAGGTACTCCTTTTCAGTCTATGTTAGCCCCTGCATCTCATGATAATACTCAATTTCAGTTCACTTTACTTCTTAAATGTGTACTGTATAATCTTTGTTTTTTTAATGTAATTTAGCTATTCCCAGCGCATAAAATTATCAGATTCCAATTATATTTTCACAACGTGTGAAGACGGGAAAGAGACTTTCGGAGTATTTGTAACTAACTTATCATGTTTATAGGATGTTTTTAATTAGACCAATCTTATCGGATGTTAGATTTCTTATATTTGTGATAAAATATATATGCAAATTGCTCATTTTGACCCATGACTTGAAATTTGGGGTCTTACCCAGACCTCTAAATTAGTTTTAATGACTTAATTCTTGGCTTTGCTTGCAAAGATTATGCTTGTGGTGCTTAGGAGAACTTCTCATTACTATTTTGGTTGTTATAGGAACGTAAGTGTTCTACCACCTCGGATGCAAGTAAGATACATGCTCTGAGATATTTGCTTATCCAACTACTGCTTCAAATCATACTTCGGCCTGGAGAATTCTTCGAAGCTGCCAGCGAAGTTGTCATGTGTTGTAAAAAAGCTTTTGCCTCTTCTGATCTCGAATCCTCTGGAGAAGATGAACCTGAGGAGGATGGTGCTCCTGAACTGATGGATGTACTTGTGGACACAATGCTTTCTCTGTTGCCGCAGTCATCTGCCCCTTTGCGATCTGCCATTGAGCAGGTACCAACTAAATATTCATGTCACTTCCCCATAGTTAATTATATGCATTTTTACCTTCTATTATATCTTAAAGAATGATTCCTTTAGCTAACCAACTCTGGGCCAGCATTACTTGATGATTCACCTATAGTCATAAAAGACATTGGTGCATCGCCCTGTTGCTTTTGATTATCCTCCTCGAGGCTAAATCATTCGTGATATCTTACAGGTTTTCAAATGCTTCTGTAAAGATATAACCGATGATGGTTTACATCGTATGTTGCGGGTTGTCAAAAAGGATTTGAAACCTGCTCGCCACCACAATTCAGATAGTGATGATGATGATGCCGAAGATGATCTGCTTGGTCTTGAAGAAGCTGAAGAGTCTGACGAGGCCGAGACAGGTGAAACTGCAGACAGTGATCAACAGACAGATGAGTCCGAGGCAGTGGTTGGGGTTGATGCAGTCACTGCTGAACTCCCTGATGCGTCTGATGATGAATCTGATGAGGGAATGGATGATGATGCAATGTTCCGAATGGATACTTATCTTGCACGGATATTCAGGGAAAAGAAGAACCAAGCCGGAGGAGAAACTGCACATTCGCAGCTTGTGCTCTTTAAGCTCCGCGTCCTCTCATTGCTGGAGTTGTACCTGCATGAAAATCCAGGCAAGTTAAAATGATCGAAGGGGCACATCTTGTTTTAAGCTTTGATCCATTCCTTAGTTAAAACATACAGTAAGATCTAAATCACCTTTGGATATTGTTGATGCAGGTAAACCGCAGGTGATCAAAATATTCTCAAACCTTGCTCAAGCATTTATTAACCCACAAACAACCGAAGGAAGCGAACAGCTTGGTCAGCGTATATGGGGGATTATACAAAAGAAGATATTAAAAGCTAAAGAGTATCCAAAAGGAGAAACAGTGTCGGTTGCAATACTTGAGCCTCTCCTAGAAAAGTATCTGAAGCTGGCAGCAAAGCCTTTCAAAAGAAAAAAATCTGCCTCTAATCCATCCAAGAAGAAACAATCCGCCTCCTGGAGTCGTCACCGCCTGATCAATTCCCTTGCCCGAAGCTCAACATTTTGGATTCTGAAAATTATCGACGCTAGCAACTTCTCAGAGTTTGAGCTACAGAAGGTCTGTGATATACTGCAGCATATTTTAGTGGACTACTTCGATAGCAAGAAATCACAAATGAAATGTGAGTTCCTGAAAGAAATATTCAGAAGGCGACCATGGATTGGGAAACAGCTATTTGGTTTCCTATTGGAGAAATGCAGCTGTGCTAAATCGCAGTTTCGGCAAGTTGAAGCCCTGGATTTGGTGACAGAGGTGCTAAAGTCTCACAGTAGTGCTACTGAAAAGACATCAGAACAGTTTTTGAAAAGCCATGTTCCAAAGCTAAGCAATTTGATCAAGCACCTAGTGACGAATATGCCCGATAAGCAGGCGAGGAGAGCTGGTGTGCGTAAATTTTGTGGCAAGGTGTTCCAGATGCTTGCAACTTTTAAGCTCAGTTCTAGCTTTGTTGATGCATTGGAAGAAGATGGTTGTGCTGCCTGTCAATCCCAACTTGGTGATACATATCTTGCTCTGAAGAAACAAGTTTGAGATGATGTATTTCAGCAAGAGGCAAGTTTGATTCTCTACACTATTGTTAAACTTTGATCTGGTTAAGTCTTAGGACTCAATTTTGCACTGTGTTTGTTTCTTCACCAAATCTGTTGTGTCTCAAGTTGTTATTGTTGTTTTACACAATTGCTATGTTTTTCTATTAGTAATTGAGGGTTCAATTTACCTGTTTTCTTAATTCTGTTTTGTAATATGCATTCATAGATATTGACAACTTCTGCTATCATTACTTATGTTTAATACTCTCATTGTTATATAAAAATAGACTACTTTTACAACCATCTAGATTTTAATGCAAAATTAGTAAAGAAAGAGAAAAAGTAATTGGAGACATACTGTTTTCATTCCTTGTGTTTAATACTCTCTTAGGGCGTGTTTTTTAGGGTGGATTGGCTTGGAAAAGAAAATTAAACAAGGCTATTCTCATGTTTTGTAAGTTGGACAAATGGAGAGCCAGGCCCGAAAAAAGGCGGCAGCCCGTGTGAACAGTGCAACTTTTTACTGTTGGGCTTAGTTAAGAAGTCCACCAAAATTGGTGGGTTTATGTTTCCCCTCCTACCCCTAGTTTCATTCTCTCCTCCACCTCCATTTTCATTTCTCTCTAATCTCCTTCTCTCTACGCCATGACTGCCGCCATCCGCCATCCGGTGGTAGTAATCCCCTCTCGAGTTCTCGTCTCCCTCGCCGTCATCAACGCCATGGCCGCCGTCGTTTGCGACATGACGGTAGTGGCGGCGACCGGCTAATTTGTTGTCGTGACGATTCTCGAAGTGAGATCCGAGCCGGCGTGCTCCATGGCCGCTGTTGTTTTCCGATTTTTTTTTTTGTGATTATGGATTGGGAATCAATTTTTGAGGTTCAATTCTTCCATCTGGATTCCCGTTTGCGCAAATTTGAGCCTGCGAATCGATTCTAGGTTCTTTGGTTTTGATTTTAAAACTCGATTTTCTCTCATTTATGAATGAATCCATTGATTATGGAATTTTTGACGAATTTTGGATCTGGGTTTTGCCAAACTCGTCTACTGCAATTTCTTCAACTCAAAAAAGATGCATAAAAGAGAAGGGTAATAATGTCATTTTCGCTCCCACTCAAAACAATAATCCAAAAAACTATTTTTTTACAAAACAATATGCTAAAATTTTTATCCATACACAATCCTACTCATTCTGGCCCTTAATATCATAAAGATTGACTAGTTTTGAAATGACATACTACTATTATGTTTTAGTAATTGAAAGAAAATGTAATTGGATCCGGAAAGAGTATTCTGATTGACTCGTCTAAGATATTGATATTGATATTGACATTTTTTTTATTGACAAATAAATTATAAAGGCCGATAGTTCGAAACCCCATATGTCCCAGACATTCATCACACACACATTGTGAGTTTTCTTGTGTTAATAGATAGAGACGTGAAACTGGAATAATTCAGAAGGCACAAGTTGAATAACAATAGCAGTAATAGCTTTCTTCCATTTTTTGGGGGAGATAAAAACTGTACAACTTAACCTAACCAAACTATCTATTCATCACCTAAGCTTAAGCTAACAATTTCTTTGGAGAAAAAAACCCAACAGATTAGTCTTTTCTTTCTTCATCCAGTAACAACAACAGCCTCATTTGCCATTCTGCAAAGCCAATTTCAAATATATTCAGCTCATATACATTGCTAAAATGACAAGAAAGCTACTACAACACATGCTGCTACTAACACCACAATACCTCATGAACATATATGCTCATTCATTACAGCAACCAAATGCCGATCATCAAGCACTGAATTCATTCAGATTTGTTCAAACAGTTGTCAACACTGTGCATTATCTGCGTCCGATTCACTACCAGAGGAACTCCCTGAATCTGAATCTGTACAAGGCAAAGCTCAAACAAATGAGCATTTTTTGTTCTCTCAACACAAGGTAGAAACGCAAGAAGAATCAGTATCAATACCACTCGAGGATGACGAATCGCTACTCGAGCTGCCAGAACTGCTCGAGCTACTGCTGGCATTGCCACCGCCACCGCCAAGCCCTTCAACAGCATCAGCATCACCACCACCGCCGCCGCCGCCGCCGAGCCCTTCATCTTTCTCAATCTCCACAGGAGGGAAGCTCGCAGCCGGCATATCATCATCAATATCCAAATCTTCTTCCTCATTGTCTTTCATCTTCTTGCCCGGATCATCATTCTTGTCACTCATTGCACCCTACACAACATTAGCATCAACGTAAGTAAACACCAACGAAACCAAGATTGTCTAAACTAGTGAAAATACCACGATATAACAATTCTTGATTGCAAATTCAACTCTTACCATATCAGCATCGGTAACAGGACTAGTGGGAGCTGGATTGTTGTTCATCATCAATGCTTGCCGCTTTGTCTTGCTCACCAACTTCTTCCAATTCGTCACAAAGCGATCAAGTTCCCACAGCGTTTCCGTATCAAGAGCCTCAATATCAAGCTCGATTTCATCACCATCCTGAGCCAAATGCTCGTTCCTCTTCCTGATTATCTGCACCAGCTGAGGCATTTTCTCTTGGGGCATACTCTGCAACCCAAGTCCAAGCTTCTGCTTCTCGTCCATACTCATATCTCTCTTATTCACATCCTTAGCTCTCGGCTTCGGCAGCTTGGTCGCCACTACTCTTCTTTGCTCCTTGGCAACGGGCAGAGGAGGAGCTCTCACCGGGGAAGGGGGAAACGGCTCCGGTGGATTCATCGGCGGTGGAGGCGGATTAGAAGGCGTAGAGGCACTAGAATGGGCTTGCATTGCAGAATGCATCCCATCAGACTTCTTCATAATGTGGGAAACCGGAACATGGCTAGCTTTCGGCTTCTTCTTCGCAGATAGAACCTGAGAACCATTGTTGTTCCAAGAGCTCCCCTGCAATTCCTCAGCCTCTCGGAACGGGAAATCATTGTTAATGTTGAACTCGCCGGGCTCCTTCTCAAGCCGCTTGTCAAGCTTCTCCTGCACTGGCTTGAACATCTCCTCAAACCGCATCAGCATTTCCTCGGCCATCCCGTTAACGAGATCCGACTTAGGGTTGTACAGCAACGCATTGTTAAAAGTCAGCCTAACGTCAGCGGCGAATTCTGCAGGCGTACGGTATAAATTCTTCGCCAGATTCGCTTTCACGGTACCGAGATCCATGGGATGCTTCACAATATCGTGGTAATCGTGAAGCTTGAAAGCATCTGCATCCACCGGAACTTTGAAAACATACCCGTGTTTGCATTTGATCAATTTATTGACGATCTTCTCGCATTCCTTCAACAAATCCCCAAAATTGGCCGCCTCGAAACCCCCAATGTCAAATTCATTGACAAATTTCTTGGGGGCGGATCCAATCGCAGGGCCAGGACGCTTGCTGCCGCTAAATTTCTTCGATTTCGGTTGAGATCTAGGGGTTTCAACATTGTTGAACCGACCAAACTCAATCCGATCTCGCAAATCACGGATCTGATCAAGCTCGGCAGAGAGACGTTTCCGGAGCTCCAGCAGCTTCGATTTCGTGTACGTCGAGACATTAAAGGTCAAATAGCCTCCGTAATTCCCCGCTTCACGAGGTGTGGGAGCCTGGTTGAAGGAATACGCATCATCGGACGCCGTCTGCGTCACGGCCGGCAAATCGACGTTGCTGCGATAACGACTGGCGGCGGCACCGTTCGCTGCAGAAGGGTGGTGGAATTGCTTCTGCTTCTTCTTAAAATTAGGATGAGGGTTTGAATTGACATGGGGATTCACGAACTGCGTCTTTCCCATGTGGCTCCAGCTCGCTTCATTCTGGCTCGCTAGAACGGCGGATGCCATGAATCACACCGACGGCAACGCTCAGCTCCGTCGAGTCTCCGGCAGCAATTTCCCCCAAAAATCATGTATCGAACAGCCGGAATCGGACCTTCCCTCCCCTCGCCAAACGACCTACGGCAGCTCAGAGCTAGATTAAATTAAAAAAATCAGCTAGAATTTGGGGGAAAACGAAAAAAGGAAATGATTCTAAACACCAATTTCACAACGATTCTAAACACCAATTTAGGGTTTGAGCGAAGAAATCAGGAGGAGAGGGCGTGCTTCTTAAAGGCGATGAGATCTACCCGCTGATATCACGGGCAGCATCGCAGCCGTCGATCGTCCAGTCCCACGGTAAAAAGTGACTTTGTTTGCTGGCGGGCAGTTGACCGGGACATCTGTCTCGGACGGCTCAGATTGTGCTGTTGGACACGTGGCGTCCTTCTGGACATACGATGGATGGAATTGAGAGGATGGCAAGGCGTTTGTGTCTGAGGTGAGATGAGTCGCACGTGGCAGTTCTTAGGGTTCGTGTGGGGACCACTGAGAGTGGTGACGTGGAATTGACGACGTGAATGTGAAGATAACTCGGTTCGTCATGTGCACCACGGGAAGAACGTTAAAAAGCCGACTTTGTTTGAATTTTACAATTGTGCGTTGTGCCCTATGCATGCACAAACTGAACCGAAACGGCGGTTAACCGCCGGTTCATAATCCGGAACCAGAACCAGCGGAGGCGGTTCGGACGGTTCGGTTCAAGTTCACGATTTTTAGAAACCGGAACCGACGGTTCAACAGTTCGAATCGGCGGTTCAAATAAAAAAATATATATATTTATTATTTATAAAAATTAATTTTCATAAAAAAATAAATACAAAAAATTCATAATATCTCATATTTATTTGTTGGGCCTCTGAATTCTAAGAAACCATTCTTGGTTGTTTCTCTTTTATAAAGATATCTTTGAATGTTTTATGTTTCACTTTCGATGTAGGACAAAATATGTCGAAGTATTTTCTTTTATAACTATATGTTTAGATCATTCATTAATCTTTTTCCAATGTAGAAGAAAAAACTTTCTTTATTTTTTACATTTTATTATTTACTATTTTTATATTTATTTTCGTCATAATTCCTTTTCTAAGGCAAATTTATAGTTAATAATAGCATCAATTAGAATAGTTTAGTTATAATAGTTTAATTAAATTTGAATGTGGCATATTGCTCATAATTTGTATATTTATAGAATGTGGATATGTTTAAATAATTGGATTTAAATGTAGGTATGTTACTCATTTTTCTCAATGTATTGATTAAAATGTGTAAAAAAATAACAATTAATATAATTTGTATAAGAATGATAAAAATAGACGATTAAAAAAGCAACCAATATTTAAATTTATTGTTTTAGACTTCAAGTCTTTAGTGATTTGTAATTGTTGTAACTTATAGCCTCGTTTAAATTTATATCAATAAAGCAATTTCTTCGTGATTTTTTGAATTTTATTTACGCACATTCCATAGATAACTAAAGAAGAAAATGCAAAAAAAAAATCAATGTTCGGAACCGGCGGTTTTTGAACCGTGTGCATGCCTATTGTGCCCTTCAATGTTCGGAACCGACGATTTTTGAACCATGTGCATGCCTATTGTGCCATTCAATGTTCGGAACCGACGGTTTTTGAACTGTGTGCATGCCTATTGTGCCCTTCAATTTAGCAGGGGTTTCTACTTTCCACAATTGGTCTTGATCTTCATTTTATTATAGAACTAACACTTTTCTAAATTTATATAATTATTGCGTCCCCACCTGTATGTATATGTTTTGGCACAAATTACTTTTTCAAATACTATTATGATTTAAATAATATTTTATTCGATAATAAAATATTAGAAAATGACTTGAGGGTGTTTTTGTAAATGCTGAAAATATTTTATCAAAGGTTCTGAGGTGCGGCTGTATTGCATGTACATAGGTCGGGATTTGTTGAGTGTGATCCAAGCACATTGTGCGCATGCCGCCTCAATCGCGCCTCTAGTCTCATCTATAAAATATTACTATTAGTATCTATAAAAAATGGCTAGAAAAGTCCCTGTCTAGGTATTCTAATCTTGAATGCAAGCATCAAAATGTGAATAATGTGATAAAACTATTAATAACATTCATCAAGTAAAAATCGATTCGATAATAGAAAAATTATTGAATTGTATAATTAATAAACAAAAAAAGGTAAACTAAAAATAGTAAAATAAAATAAAGGAGAATAGTAGGGGTAGAATCGGCAAAGGACTGCCAAAGTGTGCTGGGCCCAACCCAACCCATGAGCAATAATATTTTTTTTCAATTATAAAAGACAGCAATATATAGGGTGGCGTCCATATCTACCCAAACGGGTTTTTTCTTTTTTTGTTCTAGAATAAAACTTATATTCCGTGTTTGTACTGAACTTTTTTTTGTTCCGGGTTTGGGAGATGCGTCTCCTTTTAATGAGACGCATGACGATTATGCGTCTTTCATAAAGACGCATGAGGGTCATGCGTCTCCCTTTTTTTCGTTTTTTTAACGACGCATGAGGGTCATGCGTCTTAGGTAGAGACGCATCTCCCTCATGCGTCTTTTATTTTTTTTAAATTTTAATAGACGACGCATGATGCTCATGCGTCTTAGGGAGAGACGCATGATGCGTCTCTAACTTGCTTAAATCTGTAGCAGGAAGGCACCCGGTCGGGTGTGTTTTTTGGCCTACTAATTCCACCCGCCCGGGTGACAATTTTAACAAAGGCGGAGTCCAGAGCATAACACCCGACCAGGTGAGTTTTGCACCAATAAATCACCCGGCCGGGTGAAAATTTTAAAGCATAAAGAGTCCAGAGGCATTTCACCCGACCGGGTGATATTTTCAGTTGCAAATATCCACCCGGCCGGGTGGATCAATTCAAACTGCAATTTTGCAGTTTCATGACGGTTTTGGGGAAATTAGGCAGGATATTGAAAGGAGAAGACGAGCACGGTGGGGAGAGAAAAAAATCAAGGGAGGAAGGAGACGAGAGAAAGACTTGAGAATATTGAATCAAGAAGAGAAGTTGTGCTTGAGATTTCATCAAACAATTCATCTTCTCCGAATTTGCTCCATGGTTTCAAGGATCTTCATCTCCATTATTTTTGTTCTTAGTTCAAACATGTTAGGCTAAGAATATTGTGTTGCTCCAAACATGTAGAAAAATTAATTTCATGATTTATCCGATGTTCGTTTCTATTTCGTGCTCGTCTTTGCTACTTGTACTTTGAATGAAATTATCCCTCAAGGTGCATCTTTTGTAATAGTTTCAATTTCTAATTTTGATGCATCTTTAGCTTGAAATAAGATGGACCGAAGTAGTATTGAATTATCATTTGTATTCGTTCAGATGACAAATTGACAAATTGATCATTTGTATTCGTTTAGATTATCATCTGCCTTCAAAATCAATCTGGCAAATTACTATGTATTTTTTTTATTTCACAGAACCACTTCTCTAAATAATTTACTAAAAAAGTTCACTACTTGCAAAATGGAAAGCATAATTTACTTGCAAAAAATTCACAGAACCATAGAATCATCATGTACAGCAGTGATCATCATGCATACATGCAAAAGGGAAATTAAAATCAGAAACAAAATCATCCGAATCAGCTCCTCTTCTCCAGAATAATACTTAAATAAACAAAGAACCTGAGCTACTTATACGACGACAGAGTGTATTTTGACGGTTCAATCCCCTTATTCTTCCTCGTTGACATTCTCTTGTACACTTTGCTCATGAGCTTCCCAACCCCGCCGCGTGATGAACCCTCCGCAGCTGGTCGAGGTTAGACATGGATGCTCTGAACAACGTCTTCTTCCTCATTTTCCTCCTCTATGTTTTCATTTTCTTCTTCTCCTTCATCATCATCCTCTTCTTCAGCTTGTACATGAGGCACGATCTGGTAATTCTGGAAGAATGAATCGACCGACGCTCGGGCCCCACTCCATTGCGGCACGTCTTGGCTTTGTGAATATGGGCGACGATTCCAATTGGGCTCAGGCTGGCTTGGAGAATACAGGGGATGGTCCCACTGTGACTGAGACTCATGTAACGGGTATGAATACCACTGGGGTGGGTCATGCTCTTGATTCTGCGGCTCTGGTGCTACATAGTCGGGATGCGGCTGCGACATCCTAAATTGCTTTGTGTAGCCGTGTCCCCCAGTCCGAACACCAGGCACTCCATGACGCCGTGGAACTACTTCTGGTTGATAAGGCATGACCACATCCTGATGTTGAGAAGCGGGGTACTCCATGACATCAGCGTTGTTCGTAGATTCGAGGACATTCCTAACAATTTCTCAAATCTGGCGTACTCGTGGGTCCATTTCGTCTTCCATAGATAAATGGAAAACCTGCTGAAAACCCTCAACCTAGACAAAAAAAATGATACAAATATCAATACGAAACAATCTATATCACATGAAAGCATATAGTTTAATATAACAAACTTACAAATAGTCTCATCGAAGTAGCCGACTCGTTCATCCCAGCAGTGGACCGTGCCCCAGGCTGAGTCAGGTACGTCACGGTAATCCTGTTATACCACGCCAGCTCATAGGAATATTCATGGACATCGGTGCGGCGTCTTCGGCAGCCTGGAACCTTTCGTACCTCAGGTCCCACTCCCCAATGTAGAACTGATGTGTGTTTGCCCAGTTGTTGCCCTTCTTACCACGCCGATCATTTTTGCCCAAATGATCGGCGATCCTTAGCATCCTGTCTACATACTGAGGTATATCCTGGTACCGATTGAACTGTTGCCGCACTCATCCAGGCTCATGTGCCTCGACATAGGCCCAACATACCAAGTAGGTTTCGCACAAAGAGCATCCATTCACATCATTGCAGTAGTCAAGCAGTATGCAATGTGCGTATGGTGTCCAGATAAACTACAAAACAGCAATGCAAATGCCAAATTAATTCCATAATAAGTTCATAAATGAAGTCTAAACCGAAATAATATTCACCTGGCCAGGTCTAATCAGAGATATTTGGTCACGGTAATGCTCAACCGAGTGTCTAGGAGCATTTCCTATCTGCGTTGTTCCTTTCCACCTATACATAAAATTGATGTAAGAAAATTACCCAATATGCATAAATAAATAAATACTTAGATATATACCTGGCGCCACATGGTGTATATGGCTCGTGCACAACTGATCCTATGAACGAAGGCTTCAATGTGGGCATTCTTTCCCACGCCCATAGCTGCAGAAGGATCATAGGCCCGCCCAACTCTTTCCTCTTATCCATGGAAGCCTCGCACAGATAATGATAAAGGTAGGTCAATGCCACACTTCCCCAACTAATAGTCTTCACCTCTTCCGGATCCCCAAGCGCATTCAATAAATGGAACCTTACACCCCGTGGTGTCTAGTAGAATGAGACCTCCTAATAAAATTAGGGCATGTATACGTGCCCTTTGGATGTATACATACGTAGGTAGGTCATCACCCAGAGGCATCCTTGTCTGGTTGATCAGCGCGGTCATCAGCAAACTGTCTTGCTTTGTCTCTGTGGAAGTATCTGGTATCCATCCCAACAGATCGTGGCACTTGCTGGTCCAATCTGGAAAGTTGATATGATAGTCGCGCCCTGTGAAAACGCGACCCTCCGCCCTCAAGCCCCAAATGGCTTGCACATCTTTCAAGGTGATCGTCGCCTCACCGATTGGTAGATGGAAAGTGTGCGTCTCCGGCCTCCAACGCTCAATGAAAGTCGTGATCAGCTCATTGTCGACCTTCATGGGCCTCCCACAATCCATCACGCCTTTGAAACCAAAGGCGTCAAGCCAATATCTAACATTCTCATGAATGTCGATGTCCCAAGTCTTACTTTCTATCCTTCGGACTTTAAATACTTGTGTTGTGCCCTCTTTCATGAGTTTATTTGAAATATGATGTTTCTGCATATTTAGCACGGACGGGTCTTCGGGTCCATATAATAATTGTCCGCTAGAACTTGAAGTCTCCATCTAATCTAAGTACATATTCACAAAACAACAATTACAAACTCACAATTGCAATACAAATAACATATACATTCAAATTCATCGGCAAAATAACAAACATCATAAACCAAATGATTCACTCCAATTCAACACAATTCATGATTTATAATGCCTAATTTATATATAACTACTAAATTAGAAGGTTAAATTAAAAGATACATTTCAACCCATACTCTATTCTCCAATTACAACCAAAATCACAACACCAAGCATCTCAAACATATCATAAACTATACAATAGCATGAATTTAACCAATAATATCCATTACTATTAACAAAACAACAAAACATCGACTAAAAATTAAGCAATTTGTTGTAAACCATAATTTACAAAATTGGGAGAAATCTAAACAAAATATGCACATTAACAATAAATAAGGGAGGAATGTTGAAAGATTGAAGGAAACTTACCGAAATACGAGGGGAAATCATCGGATTCGCCGGAATTGCCAATGAAAAATCACCTAATTCGTCTTTCTCTCTTTCTGTCGCGCTCGAAGGAGGCTACTGCCTCTGGCTCGTCTGATTTAATTCGAATTAGAGACGCATGAGCATCATGCGTCTCTCCCTAAGACGCATGAGCATCATGCGTCGTCTAATAAAATTTTTAAAAAAATAAAAGACGCATGAGGGAGATGCGTCTCTACCTAAGACGCATGACCCTCATGCGTCGTTAAAAAAATGAAAAAAAGGGAGACGCATGACCCTCATGCGTCTTTATGAACGACGCATAATCGTCATGCGTCTCATTAAAAGGAAACGCATGAGGGTCATGCGTCTCTCCCAAACCCGAACAAAAAAAAAGTTCAAAACAAACACGGAATCTAAGTTCAATTCTAGGAAAAAGAAAAAAGAAAAAACCCATACCCAAACCTTTTTATAACTCTCTAATGCTTTTTTATTCTTCCCAGTTTCAGCTACATATTTCCAATAATGTTTCCGCCGCGGCGTGTATGAGTTGAATCGCTGATGCCGCAGACCAGCGGGATCTGATGTTGTGTTATTTCGCACGGTTAATCTCCGCCGGCCGCCGCGGATCGCGAATGAGATGCGGCGGCGGAGGGAGGAGGTTTTTTGCGATGTGGCTGAATGTGAATTTGGCGCGAATTTGAGGTGAATTTGGCGTTGCATTTGTGTGAATCATGACGTGTGTAGGTGGCAACGTGAGTACTTTTTCGTCCAGTAAAGTTGAGCTCTGTTTTTTTTTCTACGAGTTTTGTGACATTTACGTTTTTCATTTTCTTTTTTTCATATATCTAGTCTTTGATTTAATATGTAAATTCGTTTTAAAATTGGAGTAACATTTTTTCCGTTACCTTTTTAAAATTTTTTAATGGAGGAATAGTAATTATTAATATCAAATGGACAATAAAGCTGTCTCGTCTCGATCATGGATTTATTATTCAGAGATGAGACATGAGAGGCAAGTCGTTTGAATTATAAAAGTACTCCATATTTAAATGGTTTTGGTGAAATGTGGATTTAATGCGGGCATTTTGCTAAGTCAAAAATGTGTTCTTCAATAGATAATTGTTGTTTGAATAGAAAATCGAATAATATTAAACTTTCATATGCAAATTCATGATTGTATTTTTGAACTATAGAGTAATCTAATGGAGGGTTCAAGATAGAGTCGTTACTGTTATATGTGTTGCCTTTTGTTCATGTGAAAATACATTTAATCAGTCATCTGAATAAATAATGCAGTAGTTTGTAAATTATTGAATTTGACCAAGTTTTGATTTTGAAGACCATCAGTTAAAAAACTAACCCCAAATGATCAAACAATAAAATTTTATTTCATATTTTAGTTATTCTGGTACAATCAAACTAAACCTAATTTCATTTGCCGAGATCCGTTGGTTTTGACTTTTAATAGTCGTCATATTTTCAAAATTTCAAGTTTAACAAGTAATAGTAGTAAATATGTCTTGCGTTTTGTGTTTGTTTTTATTTATTTTTTAAATTTAATTCGGTAATAATTTCAGATTAAATCTGTTTTTGCTTTTAAATTAAATTAATTTCGTTTTGCTGTTGATGATTTTATTTCAACTTTTGTATAACATCAAAATGCCTTCTGTTGAACAAGACAAATAAAATAAGTATCCATAATTTCCAATTTCATATCAAATCTCTAGCGAGAAATATCCACAAATGTAGCATTATTTCATTATATTAATATAAGTACATAACTTTATATTTTTCTTCTAATTATGACGAAAATATTGTACATAATATTTTAAAGACAGATTTAAAGAAAATGAGTGAAGTCCTAGAAGAGCCATAGCAAGTCGCAGCATTCATCCATTAAACAGCAGCAACACATCGCCGCAAGGCTGCATTAAACAATCACAATCATAATCATATATATTACTCTAAGATATGGATAAAGGCTATAGCCATTCGTAGCTAAAATCACTCATCCAATTTTGTATTTTCCACAAAATTAAAATGTAGAAAAAATTATCCATCAATTTTAATACCGTCGCTAATTTTCCATAGCGATTATCCTATCACCCACATTAGGCCCAAAAATCTACCATCACAATTCACAAGTCAAGTTCATGATTTTTAAGTTCATGTGAAATATCAAAATTAGGCCATCCTACGTGATTTTAGCTGCGATTTTATATGTAGACTAACAAAATTATAGGGATAAAATCTACACATAAAATTACAATAAAAAAGAAAACAAAATTTTCAACTAAGCTACCAATACTAACTAACAAGTAAAAATTTTATTTTGCAGTTTAACAATTCAAGAAATCAAAATTGAATTAAATCACATAGAAACACATACCACCCTTCCAGGAATCCTGGCTCCCTCTTCGGCGGCGCTGCCGCATACTGTGGCGGCGCCACCACCGGCGGCCCCTGGTAGTATCCTATAACAAAATCCAACCCAAATCAAAACTATCCAAAATTAAAAAATATATATATCTTAAACAAGATTATATGGATTAAATCTAAGTTACCTTGAACAGGATAGGGGTAAGCATATTTTGGTGGTTCACTCATCTCTTAACAAGATTTGCTAGCACAAGAAAATTTAGAACTCCTCTCTCTCTCTCTCTGTATGTGTAGTGTATATATATTTATTTAGTGGAGTGAATGTTGTGGAGAGAATAATGAATCAAATTCTTTACTTGAAATTTCTGTTGGGGATGTGATGAGAATGCTCTGGAAAGATGGTTTCATATTGATATTGGAAATATGTGGGCCATGCATGTTTCTAGTATGTTTATTAAGTCACATTTGCTTCTTACCTGTACACGTGGCAATGTGTGAGGCCATATTATATATATCTCTTATATAATGTTAATCAGCATTTTAAACTTATTTTATATACTAATACTACTCCTCATTATTCTATCAATAATGCATGGATGAAAGCCAAAATTATTTAGAAAATAAGGCAAGGAAGAAAAGCCCAATTTCGAAGTAAAGAAAGCCCAAAATTTGGTCACGTTACTAAGCCCATATTCAAATAAAATATAAGCCCACCCAAGTGATATTTGATTTCCGAAGCCTTGTCTTCAAAGAATGATTCTAACTCCATAATTCCAAGAAATTGTCTAATTTACAAAACAAAAGCTACCTTCCAAAAATTTAAAAATCTCCAAAGATTGGAATGAATAATTTTACATAATCAATAGTTCCTTAATATTATTTGACAGTAACAGAAGCATTAAAAAATGAAAATGGATTGCGATAGCAAATTAAAAGCCCTATTTATAATAGAACTAACGTGTTCCCCCTTTGCAAGTATTAAACTTTGAACAATCAGATATTAAATTGTGGTAAAAGAAACCATACGATACTGAAGAGGATTCAGTGATCCACTTTTTTATATCTCATTTATGTATCACTCTCACTTTTTTATAAATTCTACTGTATATATTTTTCTCTTTAATTAAATTTTGTACTTTGATTTTTTAGTTATATTTATCATATAAACAATGATTTTGAAGTTGATAAATTCATAAATAATTAAGGTATAATTTTTCTTAAAATTGCAATTTTACAGAATAATATTATTTTGATGTATTTTTATATTAATATGTTCTTATAATTTTATGAAAATAATTAGTACACGAACAATGAGACCTTGTATTACATCAAGTCTCTTTCATTATCACTCTGTAATATATTATTTATTTCTTCATGGACTTTAGATGGTACAATAAGTGATGTTATTTTAGATTTTTAGGTGGGATCGAGTCGTTCTTTAATAGGTGAAATATGATAGTATTATCCATTAAAATGATTGCAAAGGATAATATTATTATTAAAACCCCATATTGATTCTTAATTTTTACTATTAGGCTATTGGAGATTTTTGTTTGAGATCTCCTCGTATACACATATCTTAATCACTTGGTCTATTTGTTGATTTCGTTGAATTTGACTATTACGTATAAATTAAAGAAAATTCATACTTGACGTTAATGAAACTGAGAAAGAATTATACTACTATATTTTACTACAATCCAACCTTATTGTGCTTCTAAGAAATTATTAGGAAAAAGTGAAACAAGAATTAGTATACATCACCATCATTTTAGGCATATATCAGCCCAAAATTGCAAGTTTTATTTGAACTTTTTAAAAGTTTTTTCGGACAATAGGAACTAAACAAAATATTAGGACAAATGAAAAAGTGAATTATTTTTTAGATGATAAGTGGAAGGAATTTTAGAATTTGAGGGGACAACCTATAAAGATTAAAGAGTGAATAGAAATATACTATGCCTTTTCCGACTTATTGATTGGAGGGAAAACATTTTATCCACTAAACCGTGTTATCTTCACTGCTGAAAACATTGTATATATATTTTTACACGAATTTAGTAAATACTAGGTAAGTGTGTGCATAGATGGCAAAAAAGGCCCATGTTTATTAGATGATGGAGTATTATATTTAATAATATATATTAGGTAAATGAATAAGTCATGCTAATTGATTTTTACGTAAATAAAAATATATAATAATGACAAAATATAAAAAGAAGTATGGGATAGTCACCAAAATGGAATGAATGATGTGTTTGAAGACAGATAAATAAAATAAATTGAGCAATATTTAAAAAGACTGGAAAGTAAGAGTAAAGAGTTTTGAAAAAAATGAATAAACTCATACATTAGTAGTATTAAGTTAAATTAGTACTAAAACGTATGCATTACATAAACCAAAACTAAATAGAAATTTCTTCAATTTTACTTCGTAACATTTGAAAATATATTTTAAGGTCCATTAACTTCGATGGATATAATATCATTTGAGCTATTTTTTCATCGTTTCAAATTTTTTTAGATGAAAATATCCTCAAGCTTATGAAGGACATTTCAATATATTTACTTTCTATTCTTCATTAAGATATTTGATTTATATTTCTAATTCTTCTTTCCCCTTTGTGTCTTCTTTTTTCTCTCTTTTTTCCATTTCTTCATTCTAACTTCTTTTTTATCTTCTTATCTCTCTTAATCTGAAGTAAGAATATAAATATGAATGAATGAATGTGTAAGTAATTTAAAACGATCTTTTAAGATACTTTAAATGCCCTTTACAGGCTTGAGGATATTTAGTCCAAAAAAAGTTTAAAATAGTATAAAAGTAGCTCAAAGATAATTGGTAAGACTCGTTTCATGTATTGGTTTTGGGTGATATTACATTCTTTTGGGGAGATAATGCACAAATTTGAGATTAAGTGTGCAGGTATCTGCTGGGTCAAGTAGATGCTGCAAACTGACCGAGCAGATGCAGAATGAGCAGAAAAGGAGTAAAAATGTCGAAAATCTGCTAGGTCAAGGAGAATTATCAGGAGAGGATGCAGTGGAAGGAAAAGGACAAAAGAGAGAGAATTCGAAGACACCCTTATTTTAAGGGTCAAACGTCAAATCACGAAGAGCATAACCTAGGGATTTGAGCTTGAAGTCTCCCTATATAAAGGGACCAACATGAATGAAGAAGGTAGCGCTTAACGCTACCATTCTCGTAGTTTAGGTAGGAAACTCTCATAAGCGCTTAACGCCACCGCTCTCTTAGCTTAGTTACATGGTTTCGACGGAGGAATTGACAACTCCGACGTCGGGATTACGTTTTATTTCATGTTTTCAAGACTTTAGTGTAGATTTACAGTGTGTTGGTCGTTTCAACGTTGGAATTGACGCCTCCATCTTAGAAGCTCCTTCATATCTCACTTTCTGGTTGGATTAAATGGTTTCAACAGAGGAATTGACGACTCCGCAGTTGGATCTTGGTTTATTTCCAGTTTTATGAAGCTTTGGTTTATTTTCATGTTGATGATGCCATTTACTCATATTTCTTGGATGTTTTTCACAATTGGTGGCTTAGATGTTTAGATCCATGATGTTTACATGATTTACAGTAGTTTATATGTTGAGATCCAGTTGTTCACGTGCTTGATTTCTGAGATCTGTTAGTTTGGGTGATGCATGCAAGGTAAATCTGTGTTCATTTCACTTTCTACTAGACCGAGGAGAGTAGATCTGATATCCTAGCTTGAATTTCGTATTCACGTTCTTTGTTTGATGCATGCTCTGGTTTCTGCGTCAATGGTGTCGCATGCCCTGTTTTCACTCTATTTTAGCTTAGTTACACGAAGAAGATGAAGTGGGAAGTTGGTTAGAGAATTAGATTTGCTTTTTTTTGCTTTTGCTATTTGCTTTTCACAGTCAGTTTAAGAAAAATGGTCCCCACTTGCTTTTCAGCTTTGTTTGTCTATTTTAGGAAAGTCTTTAGCTTGGTTAGTAAGTTTCAATTGTTTTCTTGAGTTGCTTTCATGTTTTATTAAAATGATCAAAAATATTTTTGTGTTTTATTTTCCCTCCGTACTTCTTCAGTCTCCTAGGTCAGTTAGATAGAATAGTCTCTTAATTCTACCGAGTCCAGTAGATCTAAACTTAACTCACTCAATGAATGCGCAACGATTGACCCTTTTTTCCTATTGTGTCGTAGAAACAATCTCGAGTAGGTCCCTGGTCTCTGTGGTTCGACCCCGCTCTTGCCGCTATACTTCATAATATTAGTTGCATTAGTGGAAAAATTATAAATCTTGTTGAAAGGAGGGACACGTGCACAAGACACACGTGCAAAAACCCGGTCTTCAATAATACATCGAAGTTAATGGAGGTTAGAAGATATTTTCAAATATTACGAGCAAAAATTAATACTTTGACAAAGTTCACAGAAAAAAAAGTTCTCCGACCAAAAAATAAAAACATAGTTATTAGGTACTCTATTTGTCCTATTAAAAATAAAACGTTTTCCTTTTTGGGTTGTCCATTTAAAATGAAACGCTTCCTAAAATGGGAATACCATTATACTCCGTATTTACTTTTTTCTCTCTCTTACTTTAATTTTTTTTTCATCAACTTACAAAATAACATTATATAAAAGCTCGTACGGACAAACATTCATATATATTTATTGAGACAAAGAGAATTTGTTGGCCCACTTACTAGAGTGGTCCACTTTAAAATTTTGAATTAGTGATCAATAATTGTACGGATTTCACTGATAGATAAAGATTAGGG
Source organism: Salvia splendens (assembly GCF_004379255.2). NCBI lineage: Eukaryota > Viridiplantae > Streptophyta > Magnoliopsida > Lamiales > Lamiaceae > Salvia > Salvia splendens. The sequence goes on along the minus strand of NC_056042.1, from coordinate 33,276,322 downwards.
AAATTTATACAGTGGGTCAGATAAAAACAATATATATTGTGACATGGAGTATGAATGTATGATTGTGAAAGAGTCGATATCTTTAAAACAAATGGTTTTAAATATCCAGCACAATACTACAATATTGAAAAAATGGCCTTAAAAGTAAAACAAATATATACATATTCCATTTCCCTTTATGTGGACAATTCCAATGAAAGTTTTCAAAATTGAAAATTATATTGATTCTTTGATACATTAATATTAATTAGTATAATAAAATATACCAATTCTTGATATTTAGTCAGGAATTAATATTGAGTTAAGAACTGATATTTATATATTAACGATACATTAATATTAATTCGTATAATAAAATATACCAGTTCTTGATATTTAGTCAGGAATTAATATTGAGTTAAGAACTGATATTTATATATTAACGAACTGATCTTGATTTTTTTATACTAAGTGATACTAATATAATTGCAAACTACTCCTTTTATCTGCAATTAAAAATCTCATTTTGTCATATCGGGATAGTGTAATTCAAAGTCTCATTTGCCTTTTCCCTTTTAATTAGGTGGACACACTATTCAACTAACTCATTTTACTCAAAACAAATATATAAAAGTGGGCTACACATTCTATTAACTTATTTTCTATTTTTGCTTCATAAAGTCAAACAATTTCTTATTACCAAAAAGATAAGTAGCAAATAGTGGCAATTTTAATTTTATAGTACTCTCTCTGTCTCAATTAAGTTGATACAAAACTTTTGGTCACGGAGATTAAAAAATTGTGTTAAAAAATAGGAGAGATAAATAAAGTAAGAAAGATATAGAGAGACTAAAGCAGGTGATGAAAAAAAAGTAAAAGTAATTTGATATTTTATTTTTAGTTAAAAAAGAAAATAATCAATTTAGTCGGAACATCCTAGAAAAAAATGATTATGATTATCTTTATTGACTTCCTTACGACTCTATCTTAATTGACGGAGGGGTAGTCACTAAAACCTGGGTATTACAAATAATATAGGTAACAAATAGAGGGGATATTAATTTTTAGAAGTAGTCGATTAATGCATATGTGGGGACTTCATTTAAAAAAGAGACTGTAGTAGTTTAGAAATTCCCCATCATTGAAATGCATATCAATATTGGAGTGTGGAATAAAATACTCCTATTAAAAAGAATATATACCAAAGCATCAAACAAAAAGTGTAAAACAAGTTCCTATGTACCAAGTTCTAATCACAAATCACAACATGGCAAGTTTCTCTCCTCTCTAGATTCCTATAACTAACAACTTATATAAAACGTGTGGAAATATGGTATCATAGCATTATTAGTACCTTCACAATTTACTTAAATAATAGGAGTAGTATCCATTTTGTGTTGTGCCAACTCCCAAAGTCACTTGAGCATTCATAATAGGATCAAAAAGTCATCCTTAAAATTAATCACAGTTTATTTTCCATTTATCACGTTAATATTTTTAAATTCAGTCACAATATTTGCAGTAAGACAGTCTCAAAATCAGCCCCAAAATCAGTCACAACTTATTTCACCCTTTCTCATATTTTATATATTAATGTTTGATTTAAAAAAAAATAACAAAGATTAAAATGCTAATATGACTTTTAAAAAAAGCTATAATGGTAGAAGAAGAATGAATGTATTTACAGTAGAATAACTATAAATGGTGTGCAATAGCAGCGAAAATCTCATCATCAGCCAAGCGAAACCCAACTGATTGTCTCTCCTTTTCCCCCTTGCAATAGAGTCCACTAATCACAATTTTCTTCAAACCCGATGCATCGTCCGTGCCCTATGCATCGTCCGTGGACGATAGGTCATGGAACACGCATCGGGCGTGCTATCGTCCGCCCCATTACGGATGACGCGGACGATAGCACGCCCGATGCAACACGTTTTCCTTTTTTTTCTTAATCTATAAATACCTCATATTTTCATTCCATTTTCCACACTTCAACACACACCAATCTTTCTCTCCCATCTCTCATCAATTCTCTATTCCCACATACCAACTCTTTTTTTCACCAAAAAAATAAGACTCGGCGACGACTGGAGTACCTCGGAGGGCATTACTCGGGCCTTATTCGATTGCGTTCATGAGGCTGTGGCGGAATGCTTGGCCGAAATGGAGCGCGAGCTTGAACCGACGGAGCAGGTACAAGCGGAGCAGATCCAGAGGCCGATTCGACATCGGACCTTTGTCCTCCACGAGAACGACTTGGCTCACCAACGTTTGTTCGCAGACTATTTTGCCGAGGAACCACGATGGGGCCCGACAATTTTTCACCGCCGGTTTAGAATGAGGCGATATTTTTTTCTCAGCATTGTCAAAACGTTGGAGGCACGTGATGAATACTTCTAGTATCGGGAAGATGGCATCGGCAGACCCGGACTTACGCCGTTACAGAAGTGCATGGTTGCGCTCCGGTAGTTGGCCAACGGCACCACGACGGACATGTTCGACGAGTACCTTCACGTCAGGGAGACAACTGGCCGGTAGTGTCTGAAGAATTTTTGTAGGGAAGTTGTGGAGACTTGTAGCAACACATATTTGCGAAGGCCAACTGCTGTGGATTGCCAGGCCCTGATGGAGATGCACGAGACGGTGCACGACTTTCCTGGAATGCTAGGGAGCATAGATTGTATGCACTGGGAGTGAAAGAATTGCCCGACGGCGTGGAGAGGCCAATTTACTAGTGGATAAGGGCAGCCACCCGACGATGATCCTCGAAGCCGTCGCTGACCATCGGCTCTGGATCTGGCATGCTTACTTCTGTATAGCGGGGTCGAACAACGACATCAACGTCCTCAACCCATCCAACCTCTTCACCGAGCAATGCAATGGCAACGGCCCGGCCATCGAGTTCACTGCCAACAGACGCCCATATCATATGGGGTACTACTTGGCCGATGGCATATACGCAAGGTGGCCTGTTTTTGTGAAGACGATCAGCTGCCTAATGGGTGACAAGAGATTTTAATTTGCGCAAAAGCAGGAGGCTACGCGGAAGGATGTGGAACGAGCATTTGGTGTGCTCAAAGCGCGGTGGGCAATAGTGAAAGGTCCGGCGCATTTCTGGTATAAGGAAGTCATCGCCGATGTCATGTATGCGTGCATCATCTTGCATAACATGATAGTCGAACACGAAGGTGGAAGAGTCACCGATTGGGGCGATGATGAAGCTGGATCTAGCTCCAGTACGGCGAACCCGCCCCACTTTCGAGGATTACCGATGGGCTACAATGAGGTTCTATCCAGACATGCCTCAATGCGCAACCAACAAGACCATGCTCAACTCATGAACAATATGATTGAAGAAGTTTGAGACCGTAACCTCCATTGAGAATTTGTAGTTTTTTTTTTATTTCGTACTGTAATGTTTGAACTTTCAATGAAATTAATTTTTTTTTTTTTAATTTTTATAGTGTTTTAATATTCAAATAAATAAAATGCTTAGGGCGGACTACATGTGACCGTTAGGGCATCCCACTACAGGTGAATGAGTATAAGGATAAAATGTTGATGTGGCGGAGCATAGGGGCACCCCATTATGGATGCTCTCATGCGAAATGTAGGAATTAATTTGATCTCAATAACTGTACAAAAGCAACACAGAAACATATGTATATTATAAAGCATATAAACACATCACTAAAATCATTATTAACCATTATAACTAAGGTTTAATGGGTATTTAATAAAAGCATAATTATTGACCAAAATCACAATGTTTGCGTAACTTTGGGGACACCTTTCCCACCTGCATCCGGATTATACCCTCCAGCTGTCCTCATCTCGCCGCCGCTCACCACGCCTTGATACTGCGGCGGCGCCACCCCCATCACCCCCCCTTGCGTCGTGGTGTACACCACCTGCCTCCCCGCCCCCACATCATACGCCACCTGCGCGTACCCTGCCTCCGTCATAATTCCCGTCCCCCCTCTCACCATCCCGAAACCCTCCGAATATCCCCCCGCCGCCGCCTTCTGCTGCTGCTGCTGCGGCGCCGCCGCCTGTGGATGCGGTATCACATTGTACATCTGCTGCTGTTGCTGCTGCTCAGGCGGCATGCGCTGAACGGCGTAGTAACCCTGCGGCGGAGCTCCGCCCATCGGCCTCATCATTGGCGCGTGGTACGCACCCGCCGGCGTCTGGATCATGTAAACCGGCTGCTCGGTGCTCGCCGGGAACATTCCGCCGGGGATCTGCCTATTTTCAGGCAAGTGAGGAACCGGTGGAGGAGCTTTCTCCGGCAATTTGTAGTACTCGGCGGCTGGATATCCACCGGAGAGATTATCGTCGCTTTTTCTTCGGTAGGCTCCTTGCTGCTGCTCCTCCAGCCTCAGCCGCTGCAGATCCTGAATATGCTTCTGGATCGGATCCATCGCAATTGAACGCTCATCCTGTCCTTGAAGGAACACCGGATCCTCCATCTCCGGAGCTCTCCCCATCATCTGTTGCTGAATCGGCGGTTGCGGCGCCATTGCGTTCGCTTTCTCAAATCCAAACAGGAAATCGACGTTAACAGCCGGCGGCTGAGGCTGCGGAGCCGCAGCCGGCACCGTATGCGGCTGCGCAGTGACAATCGGCGCAGAATTTAACGCCTCAACAAACCTCTCCTTCTCCGATTTAACATCATCGGAGCCGAAGCTCCTAGTCGACGAGCTCAAGCTCTGATTCAGCGTAGGAAAATGAAAATCCTCAACCGCGTCGGCTTCGGAGAAATCCGGTACAGCCGCTCGTACTCGTGCATCATGTGCTCCAGATCGTCGTCGTTCGTGACGGAAATCAACGCGTCGAGATCTTCCCCGGGGAGCTGGTACTTGAAGGAGATGCTGTCGCAATCGCAGAGCGCGGTGAGCTTGGGGAGCAGAGAGCCGAATTTGATGCTGCGATCGACGGAGAGGATCTTCGTCTCGCCTCCGATGTACGAGAGCTGGTTATCGTGAGGGCGCGGGTGGATCTTCCCGCCGTAGCTGCACATGAACTTGACCTTGTAATTTGGCGGCGGCTGATTCCCCTGCGAATCCTCCCACGGCGGCGGATTCTCGAAGTCGATCTCGCGAGAGCGGGGGGAGGAGTCGCCGGACTCCGGGTAGGAGGAGTTGTACGGGTAGTTCTCCATAGGCGCACGTTAGCGTTTTTTAGGAGAGAGGAAGCAAAAATTTGGAGAGAGAGAGAGAGAGAGAGATTTGTGTTTAAGAGGCCATTCTGTGTGAGAGAAAATAGAGTAGTCAGTAGAGGGATTGTAGAAGCGTTTTTTCAGCTGGGTGAGGGGGGTTTTTGATAGTTGCACCATTTGTTTCTGTGCAACCTTGGTTTTGTGCTGACGTGGCAGGACAGGTGGTGAGGATGAGGTGATGGGGAGTGGGGAAATTTAGAAATTAGGGCGAAAGAATGGTGACATGGGTCCCACTTTAGGGGATTGATAATTGATTAAGAAAAGTATAAGAGAGAGGAGAGGGGAAGGCTATTCAATGATTCATAATGTTGACTGATTGATTAAGGCAATTTTCATTTACTACTGAATAATTTTACTAAAAAATTTATAAAATTAATACAGATATAGAAATAAATAATTTATTAGTAGAAAATGAGTCACGTTCGTTAAGGAGAAAATTTTTCTTAAAATCAAAAGTTTTTATTTTTTAAGGAATAGATAAAAAAAATTCTATTTTTAAGAGATAAATAGAGTATATTTTTAAAAGAACTAATAAATGTTCTAGAAGAATTACGTTTTAAGTGCTCGTCATAATTTTGTTATTATTTATATATATATTTAATAAAATTATTTATCAATTTTTTTGTATCAAATACTCCCTCCGTCATGCAGTAAGTAGATACATTTATGATTTAAGAAAAAATATTTTAAATAAGTTAAGTAAAGAAAGAATAAAGTCAGAAATGAAAAATGTAGAAAAATAAAAGGAGAATAAAATACTCCATTATCAGAAGATAGAATAAAATAAATAAGAAGAAATATGTTGATTTTATTATAAAAAAAATAGGTGAATCTATATTAGCAACTCATTGTCAGAAGAAAACAAAATTGTGCTATGTGTTGTTAGGGTTTTGGATCCCCTGCTATGGGTGATAGCACAGTAAGGGCTGCTGTTCCACCATACTAATATTTTATTTATAAATTATAATATTAAAATATTAATTTTTTTATTATCAAATAATTTGATGTGTGTGTGCATAATAGCACAGCCCCTGCTGCGCACAGCAGAGGATCCTTTCCCGTGTTCTTAGTGGACTGCACCGGCGCGCTTAACGCCTATCTAAGCATTTGTTCGTGTTCTTGTTTGTTCGTGCTTAACACAAGCGGCCTATGTTCTTCGGATTTCAAATCAAATAGATTAATTTGGTATGTAACTTTTTATCTATTAAAAACAAGGAATAATTACAAGATTGTATTTTTAATTAAATAATAACTTCAAATTAACCAAGCATTGTTTTCTTAGGATGACATAATTCGCAAATTAATTTAAATATTGAATGCTACTCCATTGCCAATATTATGTGGAGTGGTGTAGTTAAGTAAGACTAAGTAACGATATTGTGATAAACACATACTTCAAAACAAAATTTATATAATAATTACTAGACGGTAGAAATTGTTAGAAAGAACAAAAATGCAACAAATATAAAATTTTATTAAAGTCCTGTCATTTTAAGAAAATCAAGTAGTTAAGATTTAGTTTCTGTTTTTGTTTGTTATTATTCACTTGATATAAAGTCCTTTTTATTGTCTCAAAAAATCAACACATAAATAAAATAATTGTGGTTGTTGCACTTGTCAATTAAATGTCTATGCATTTATTTGGCGCTACTACTTTATAACTACCTCATTCTTTATGATCCCTCTCCAATCAAACACTATATAATAGTAGTACTAAAGTACCAAACAGAAACCACATTTCTAATTATTTTACTACTCCCTCCGTCCCGGACTACTCGCACATTTCCTTTTCGGCACGGAGATTAAGGAATGAGTGTATAGCAAAGTCCACAATTGCGGCTGTAGGTGATAATTTTTACTAAAAATGGAAAGAGTGCAAATAACTTGGGACGTCCAGAAAGGAAATAAGTGCAAGTAATCCGGGACGGAGGGAGTATTTCTAAACCTGATAGCTTTGATTTAAATTTCCTAGTCGTTGTCGACCGGCGTGACATAAGTTGGTGTATAAATTCAAGAAACTACAAACTGTCGTAGTTTAGGGCTATGGTTTAGTTATTGTTTGTTGTTATCAGATCATTCTTCGATTATCATTCGGGAGATTGTATAATCTGCCGTGCCACGAGATCACATTTAAAGAGAAATGCTACAAGTAGTAGTATGTTTTTGCTATTTGCTTTTTTGTTAATTTCAATATTACTTATTCTGTTGATTTTGTGCCGTTTGAATGCCACTATTCTTGATCAACTTCGCCTACCAGTTCTATTTAATTTGAGCATTTTTTACCTTCATCAAACAAACATATTTACATGTAATGGTAAAATCTTAAGGAATCCTTACTTATCCACCCAAAATTGTACTAGTTCACTGCATTGATAAAGGTTTTTTTGAGTGGTCAAAATTGTTGTTCTCACAATTATTGCCCTTAGTGTTTAACGATGTTCATCTCATATTAGTGCAACCTTAGAGCATCATTAACACAGCAAAAAAATTGGGGCGGACCGCACCTGGGGTCCGGCCTGGGCCCGGCTGCGTTGGAGGTGGCGGTGGAGAGGCATGGGCCACGCCCGGTTGCTGCCCGGCCTGGCGTTGGAGCTCCTCGGGCAGGACCCGAACACCATTTTTTTATTAAAAATAAATTTTTATTTTATTTTTTGGCCTATTTAAACTCCACAACATTTTCATTCCTTCTATATTGTTCCTATGAATTTTCCGAAATATAATTGTTCAAAGTTTTCAATTTTTAGGAATTGTAATTTTTGCATTTTTAGGACTTGTAATTTTTAATTTATAGGATTTGTATTTTTTTAAATTTCTTGGGTTTGTAATTTATAATCTCTGAATGAATAACGAATTTCGCGAAATATAATTGTTCAACGTATTCTATTTTACAAGTAAAATAAATTGTAGTTGTGAATTGTGCAACTGAATAGTTGGGGCCTGGATTGGGCCTGCAGGGTTAGAAGAGTTGTGGCCTGAGCCTCAAAATTAGGGGAATGATGACGTAGAGGGGACTTGGGGCCTTAATCCGGACCGGGTTAAGGATGATATTAGCATAGATAATGAGAAAATTATCTTTAAACTTCTCTAGTCTAAGTGTACCAATTTTATACATTTATTAATGTAAGATGACTGTTATTATGCTATATTCACAGCACATAATGCAATTTTCTAGAAATATTTCTCTTGCAAAATAGTACTCCCTCCCCCTTTTGTCTCATTCAAGATAGCTACCTTTCCTTTTTTATTTTTTCCAATCAAGATGATCATTTTCCAATTTTAAAAATAGCCTTCTCTCTCATCTCTCATTAAAATATTCAATTACCTTTTTCCTTTCTATTTTATTCCACTTAACAACACTTTCTAAAATCTCGTGTCACTCAAGAATTTAGCCATCTTGAGTTATCACTTAAGAATGTAGCCATCTTGAGTGGGACGGGAGGGAGTAATTTATATGGAGTGGTACATTTTTGTTTTACCATGGCCACTTGCATTGTCCATTAAATAATTTGTTGTTGCCTATTCAAACTGGCTATAACTATAATAGGTTAGGTTGTGTGCTGTTGTCCTACTTTAAAAATTAGTCAGCTCTATGTGTGTATTCCCACATGCCATGTAGGATTATAATTGTCAAATTGTAGATGAGTGCCTTAATTATTGGGGGTACAAAGTGCAATTTTTTGTTAGGACGAGCTTGTAATAGAGAGTCACCATATATGGTTCAATTGGTGTGACAATCAAAGTAAAGCAGTATTGTCTTGCTAGAGATATTGTGTGAGGCATGGTTTCATTTCATATGGTCTTACATATAATATTCTTGTCAAATTTATGTTTAGAGTTGAGTCGGTACAATATGATATTTACATATTGTACATCTTACTGAAAATACTGATATGAGTTATGGTGTGAGGCATAGACTCATTTTATATGATCTTAGAGGTAGTATTTTTGTTAGATTTATGTTAAGGCAAATAAATTTACATTTTTAATAATATTTAGTCATAATGTAATCACTATATACTTAGTTATGTAGTAATATGTACTACCACTAATTAATTGAGTAGTTGTCACATCATTTCATTCATTTTATAAAAAAATTTAAACAAACAAAGTTTCTTTGGCCATGAATAAATATAGATTCAACACATATTCTATGAAATATGAAGAAAAATATATGGTCAAAAAAATTGGTGAAATATTAATCTTACTTTTATGTATATTAGTTACATACATATATACTTACAATATAATGTGATTTGGAATTACTTAGTAGAATAGATGATTTAATTTATTAAAAATAGTACTATTAAGTAAAATAAAATCTTTAATAATATCTTCCTATATATCCTAAAATGGTACTAATATGAGATATTAATGAGAGATGTGACTTGTGAGTATCTTTTATTTCACACCTCATAAAAAATGAATAATAATAAATTGCACTAACTTGTAAGTTATTACAACAATTAGAGAAAAAGAAAGGGTAAACAACTAACCACTCCTTTTGGCTTAATTATTTCTACTTCACTTTCTGTCGTAAGAGTGCTCAAAACTCAATAGTCAATTTGCCATTAAATATAGAGAAAAGATAAATCGAGAAATGCATTTTATTGCATTAATTGGTAGAAGAAAATTGCGCATATTGGTTGATCACTTGATCGAGTCATTTGATACTATTGGTAGACTTAAAAATGAGTGATTGTCAATACATGGTATTTCAAATTTCGACAGCCAATTTTTTCCATGCAACTTGGTAGAAACAACTATATATGTCTCCTCACGAAATTAGAGAGAATGTTACATAAATCTTTATTTATTAATTTATTTGTTATTAATTTAAAAACCTAATTTATTTCTATTTATTGCTTTAATTTACAGTGCCTGTCTAGTTACTCATAAAAGATTCCAATATATATTGTCAGTTAGATATTGATAAATAAAATACTGGGATTTTTTTTCTTTTCATGTGTACTTCTATGGGAATTCATTATAGATTCAGCAAAATTTTAATCCTATTTGAATTCTTTTCCAAATATTTTTAATAATTTTAATTAGTGGATTAAATGGTTCATTTATCAATAAATATCCAAGAGTCTAGCTTATTTTTTTTCACTTTAGACGATACATGATAATGTTCGATTTAATATAATTGAAGACCGTTCAAGTCTTCCAACTACTATGATATTACCAATCTATCATACATGTCACTATAATTGTATTAATTTGGTTATACACGAGGTTTGATAAATTTTGGAAGATAATGTTTAGAGTTAAGAAATGGACCCACCATTATTGTAGAAGTATATACAAAATATTGACTTTATAGAAACCATCTTTGTCTCAATTGGAACCCACAAATATAATTTTCGATGAACAATAATGCAATATACTCCATATTTTTGCATTTGTGTATAAATAGCTAGGTTGCATATTAGCATATAAAATAAATAAATAAATTATATTTGGAAAATTAGATGTGACGAGCTCAAATTTATAAAGATTTCACTATTGTTTTTTTCGCTCAAGTGAGACATAAACATAAATCATATCCAAGCACGAGTGAAGTGCGTAAATCTAGCGAGTTAATTTATCAGATTAGTTAATTAATTAATTAATTAATACTATATTAGTTGCAGATTATGGGAAAGTGTAACGAATCTTCGTTAATACGAAGGAAAAGGTTTAGTCTCAAAACTGTCAATTAACTGTAATTATCATAAGACAACCAGATTCCTTGCCTTGAAATATTCCCAACTCTAAAACAATTCTTTCTAATATCAAGACACAATTAACAAATGTTTGACTGCTTTAATTAAAGGCATGCAAAACGGTGTGATTTGTATTATCAAACAAGCACTTATTTCTTGTTTATTATCGTAATTTTTTTTTTGCTTTTCTGCTATTTTCATTATCAAATCCCCATTGAGGTTGGCATAAAATGTCTGAATGTGGGATGCTACTTTGTTTATATTTTTATTTTATTTTATTATCCACTATTTTTCTTAGGTAGTGACGCCGACTGCACCGACACGTCACACGAAGTTATGTAATTATATATATGTGATGCAAATTAAGCAGCTCATTTCATAGCACAACCCATGTTTGTAGAAATAAATATTGAGTACACATGTAGGGTTATTATTCCCATCCTTATATATTGAATTTTATTTTATCTATGCGTTGACTTTACTTCTCTACAATATAAGTGCTCCAAAGTGGAATGAAGAATCAAAATGCAACTTGAACTTACAATATGCTATGCATCATAGTTTGCTAAAATGAGTCCAAGAATTTTTAGAGATTAAACAAATAAAATGTTCATTTATGTAATACTGAAACAGAAGACTATTTATTTAACATGGAGTGGAGAATCTGGAGATCCCATTATTAAATAGAGTAAAAAAAAGTTGGAGATGCCTTGATACTTCTTCATCCATGTTACCATACTACTTAAATTTTCATGAAATAATGATTGTAATCAATACCATTACGGAAATCCATAACAAAGTTGAAGTTGATTTGTTGAAAAGACATAAAATAGTTTATTTTGAAGAGATATTTTGTACATAATGCCATATCTCTCTCCACCCAATTTTTGGTATAATGTTGTTTGCTTTTTGTAAGTGAATGAATAGCCATTAGCCGCAAAGATGCTACTTTTATTATAATGATCAATTATATCATCATTAAACTTTGTCTTTCTCCACAAGATTACTAGCCGCAACTCAAATTTGTCACACCTCATTTAGCCAGTCGGATTATAGCTATATCTGGAAATTCGAGTCTACAAAATTGAGATTAATAATTATTCCTTATTTACTCCGTGGCATGATAGCTATATCCGAAAATCAAAGTCTGAAAATTGAATTCTTTTAGCCATTTTAGCCACTAGGCCATCGATATACTTATTTATTGTTACTATAGATAAGGAAATAAGCATGAATCTAAAACACAATGCTTTAAAACAAAGAAAAGCAGAAAAGAAAGCTAAACGATGGCAGAAAATCTGTATATTGATAACTTCCAAGTACAACATATATATATAGGTAACTACTTAACAAATTCTTAAAAACTCTCTACCACTCTTCCTATATCTGCCACTAACAGAAGTAGAATAACTGAAATTAAATCAACTGCTAAATCACTCTATACAACGAGTGACTCCTAAAATCTAGAACAAAATCATAACAATAACAAACTAAATAAATCAGTTCCTAAATAGCACTAATTTTTAACACTCCCCCTTGGTGCAAACTTCTGATCAACGACACCTAAGACAGCACGAAAAACTTGAACTTAGATTTCGCCAAGGCCTTAGTGAAAATATCAGCTACTTGATCCTTGGTGCAGACTCCCTCCACCCGAACCTCTTGATTTAGAACCTTCTCACGAATAAAGTGATGTCTTACTTCAATATGCTTCGTACGAGCATGAAAAACTGGATTTGAAGCCAACTTTATAGCACTTTCATTGCGCACTTGATGGGCACAGGATAGTCGACATTGCTTAGCATATCTCCAATCAATCTCTTCAGCCAAACACATTCTTGTGCAGCCATGGTTGCTGCAACATACTCTGCTTCACTACTTGACAAGGCCACAGTATCTTGTTTCTTCGAACACAATGAAACAACCGCTGAACCAATATCAAAACAGTAGCCCGTAGTTGACCGGCGATCATTTGAGTCTCCAGCCCAATCTGCATCAACAAATCCACTCAACAAGAAGTTATCACAATTCTTGTATAGAAGCCCTTAGCTTATAGTTCCTTTCACATAACGCAAGATCCTCTTTGCAGCATCTAAATGATAACTCCTTGGATTTTGCATAAATTGTGCAACAACACCAACAGAGTATGAGATCTCGGGCTTTGTGATGGTAAAGTAAATCAGACTCCCAACAAGCTGTCAGAAACTTCTTAGCATCTTTCAGTGGTTTTCCTTCATCTTTCTTCAACTTGAGATTTGATTCCATCGGTGTAGCCATTTCTTTCGACTCCCCCATGTTGGAGCGCTCCAAGAGACTCCTTGCATAGCCTCTTTGAGAGACAAAATATCCTTAATCTGCTCTCTCCACTTCTAAAGCCAAGGAAACATTCAACCTCTCCCAAATTTTTCATCTCAAAACGAACGGATAGATCAACCATCAATTCAATAATTTCTGACTCATTTCCTCCCGTTATTATCATGTCATCAACATACAATAATACTAGAAGATGCACATGTGACGAACAAATTGGAATCTGAGGTAGATACTCTAAAACCACAAAAGAGAAGGTATTGAGAAACTTTACCATACCAAGCTTGAGGTGCTTGCTTTAAGCCATATAGAGCCTTCTTCAAACGACACACGTAGGCTGGAAACTTTGTTGAGACGAAGCCTTCGGGCTGCTGCATAAACACCGGGAGATCTAACTCGCCGTAAAGAAATGCATTCTTTACATCGAGTAGCCACAACTTCCAACCTTTGAACGCAGCAATAGAGAATATGGATATTATTGTCATCATTTTTGCTACTGGGCTGAAAGTCCCTTCATAGTCGATTCCTAGCTTTGAGAAAATCCGCGAGTAGCTAAACAAGCTTTAAACCTGTCAATGGTTCCATCCGACTTCTTTTTGATGCGGAACACCCATTTGCACGAGACGATTTGACAGTTTTCAGGCCTAGACACCAGCTCCCATGTCTCGTTTCTGTCTAAGGCTTCGATCTCCTCTCGCATAGCTTTTTTCCCAATTTGGGCAGCCCTTTGCTTCTTCATAGCTTATTGGATCTTCAACATTCATCTCTCCTGTAAAGAAACACGATACAACCGAACAATGATTGATATCTACCTCATAATGTTTGAGATAATCTGGTTGTCGTATCTCTCTTCTCGGCCTTCCCGAAACCTGTTGCACATCATTATTTTCTACACTTGCAATCTGTCCAGAAACTACAGAAGCATCAGTAATCTGTTCGGAAATTGGTGAACCATTTTCAGCTCCTTCACGGCTGGAAGCTTGAACATCTATGTCAGAAAATGTGGCACCGAACTATCTTGATCCCCATCAAGAGCTGCAAATTCTTGAGCAGCATAAAGAGATGATACTTCATCAAATACCACATCTCTAGACGTAGTATACTTCATTGTCTTTGGATCCATGCACCTCCAGCCCTTTCTATAACAGTCATATTCAACAAATATGCACTTCTTCGCTTTCGGGTCAAGCTTAGTTCTATTAGACTTAGAAACATGTACGTAGCAATTACAACCAAAAGACCCTAAAGTAATTGACATCTGGAACTTCACCATGTAGAATCTCAAAAGGTGATTTTTGAGTACCTGGCCAGGGAGACAGCCTGTTCGTCACATGACAGGCACATTGAACAGCTTCAGCCCAAAGTTCTCGTGGAAGATTCTTGTCATGCAGCCATGAAAGACAAACTGAGGTGAGATGAGCTAGTTTTCTTTCCGCTACTCCGTTCTGCTGAGGAGTGTCTAGACAAGTCATTTGTCGTTGAATGCCATTGTCTTCGCAATATTTAAAGAAAGCATCTAACATGTATTCTCCACCATTGTCACTGCGGAGGCACTTTATCTTCTTCCCAAACTCCTTTTCAACAGCATCTCTGAACTCCATAAACTTGGACAGAGCCTCACTCTTTTCTTTCAAAAATTTCACCCAAGTGAACCTTGAGTGATCATCCACCAACACCATAACATAGCGATGGCTGCTGCAGCTTTGTGTTCTAGTCGGCCCCATCAAATCTGTGTGAACTAACTCGAACAACGTAGATCTACGATTCAAGGACTTTTTAAAAGTAAGTCTATGTGATTTACCATATTGACATCCTTGGCAAATCACATCTTCACGCACATTCATTAGAGTAGGTATGCCAACGACCAACTTTTTAGACGAGATTTGCTGCAGTAGCTGATAGCCTACATGGCCTAACCGAGCATGCCAGATTGTTGTATTGTCGGTTTGGCTTGTTTTCTTAACATAAGCCTCACCTGCTGACATAACAAACAAAGAACCCCTATTCTCTCCAATAAAGGTTACATCAGCAGAAATATTCTTCACATTATAAAGCACCCTCACATCATTAGGACCAAACAAGACATACTTTCCAGAATCTGTGATTTGAGTAACTGAAACTAGATTTCGTTTCAAACCTGGAACGTGATAAACATCATGCAACTTGACACTCTTGGCCATTAGATTTCCAACAACGTCAATGGTCACATCACCCTCTTTGGCTACCGGATGAGTTGAGTTATCTGCAGTAACAACAACTCGCTCTCCATGGTGATCACGCATCTCCAAGAACAAAGTGTCATTTCCGGTTGCATGATGAGAGCAACCTGAATCGATGATCCTTTCCTCCTTGTCGTTGATGTAGTTGACATGGGCATCACCCGTCTTTCCTTTGATTGCTTCAATGGTGAAGCACTGGTCCCATTCAATTTTATCACCTCCATCGTTTGTGCAGGCAACGTTAGCTTTAGTAAGTTTAACACGACAATTCTTCTTAATATGCTTAAGTTTTCCACACCTGAAACACGTTATAGGTTTCTTACTTGGAGATTTTCCTTTGTCTGCACTCGTGTCTTCATCCTTGCCCTTGTTCGAAGTCCAAACATTCTTCTTGTTTGATTTCCCCTTTGAGAAAAGAACAGCATCAGAATCAAGATTTTCGCCATTTGTTTCGCCAAGGCTTCTTGATTGCAAAGCAGGTTCTCTAGCTCCTCTACTGAAGGCTGATTTGACCACCCTTGGATCGAGGTAACGAAGGGCTCATACTCCTTCCTCAGACCACGAATAAGATAGCGACGTAGACGTGCTTCACTAATCTTTTCGTTAGTGTCTATCTCTGATATTTCAGCACAACAACTTTTAATCCGTAAAAAATATTCGGAAACTGACATACCTCCTTGAGTTAACATTGCTAACTCATTCTCCAAAAGTTGTAGCCTTGCTGTGTTTTTCTTGGTACAAACACTTTCAAGTGTTTGCCAAACTTCTTTCGGAGAGCTCACATCACGAACATGATCAATGAACTCCTTGCTGATTGATGTCCTCAACGCAAAGAGAGCTTTACCGCACTTGATCTTTCACTTTCTTCGTGATTCGGCATTTTCAGGAATATCTCTGGGAACCTCCGTTTTAGCACCGGCGATCAGCTCCCACAGATCCTGACCTTGAAGATATGCTTCCATACATATCCTCCAGAACTTGTAGTTGTTATGGGCTACAAGTTTTTCCATTCCAAACTGATTATTTCCACCATTTGAGGCTTCCATCGTATTGACGACAAGAGTTTTTCCAAGAGTACAACTTGACTCTAGTACCATAAAACAAAGAAAAGGAAAGCAGAAAAGGAAGCTAAACGATGGCAGAAAATCTGTATATTGATAACTTCCAAGTACAACATATATATAGGCAACTACTTAACAAATTTCTAAAAACTCTCTACCACTCTTCCTATATCTGCCACTAACAGAAGTAGAATAACTGAAATTAAATCAACTGCTAAATCACTCTACACAATGAGTGACTCCTAAAATCTAGAACAAAATCATAACAATAACAAACTAAATAAATCAGTTCCTAAAGTTTAGCACTAATTTTTAAAATGCTTATAATCAAACATTGATTCAACCACAAATTCACCACACATGGTGGGAAATACTAATAGATAGGATGATGAAGAAACTCAGTCATGTCTGCACAGGCACTCAATATTCAAAGAAGATAATCAGGAAGAGGCACCATATTTCTGAAGAGATGTGTCGATTCTCGGAATGGCCTGGAAGCAACGAGTGCTTAAATTGCTCTCGCCTCATCCATCGCTTAGATATTCTTTATTGGTGCAACGAGTTTGGTCACTCTTTCCCTTCCTTCTTCGCATCTGCAGCGGCATCACTCGGAGAATCCAGCCCCGAGGGGATCTTTCCGGGAAAGTTAGTTGATGAACAATCTGACCCAACCATGCTACCAAATGTACCAATTATTTCAGTTATTCATAACTACATGGAACGAATGCGGATAACATTCATAATCAAAGCCACGTGTTGAGTTACGGGACTTTACCCTCTGTCAAGGATGACCATGGAACGAAGCTCGCAGTTGGCAAAACTACATACGATAGGGACATTCAAAGATTCAGCATAAATTCAGTTACATACTTGGAAGGCAGAAATCAGTGGGTTCGATGCATAGCAAAATACGTAGGTGAAGTCAAGTCAATTTCAATAGGGATTCGAAAGATGCAGATTTCACTTACTGACTAGAAATTTCTTTCTTTACAAGAGGGTGACAGTCATTGCCAAAGGCAGCTAGTGTGTGGAACAAGAACCCACTGTGTGTAACTATTGCTATCTCCTTCTCTTTCCGTGTGAACAACCTGCGTAAATAAATATATGCAAGAAGAATAAGATAAACAAAGACAGAGTTGAGAGTAATCCCCACCATTTAAAACTTCGTTGATGTGTGATAAGTATGGGTGGATGTCAGTACTGACTCTAGTAAACGTAGGTGTATCAAACCGAGTCTTGGGTGCAGAAGGTCTAGGGTAGCTCACTACTCTTGCAAGATGACATATTTGTTTATAAACCAGTTGGATAAAACAAGGAATGCAAACGTACTTCGAAAACTTATTGAAACTTGCTCTAAAATATAAAGCAACATTGGCACTATGTGCAAGAGTCCCCTATTTCTTTTCATTTAATATCGTACTTGCTGAGCAGTTTGGAAAGATTACCAATAATCGAGGATCAAGTCATTTTTAACGATGCAAAAATATAATGATCTTTTACCTGTAAGAGTAAATGTTTCATGGTGATTCGATTAAATGAAACGAAAAGACTGAAACTTGGTAAGGCTAGGGGATATTATTTACCCTTGATAAAGGTTTGGTTATATGATTTTCATGTAGAAATAGTTACCAGTTCATGAAGTTCATTCCCCTAGCTGCAACCTCATCCTTGGTCTCTCTGACATCAGCCTTCCATAATACATCATCATCACTCTCTATCTGAATGAAAATTGAGATACTTATTAGGATGTTTTTGCAAGCCTAAATCGTTTGAAGGGTATCCACCTCTGGTATGTTCTTATGCACCAAAAGAGTATATCTTTTTAGTTAAACTACTTACCAGTGAAAAATCAACAGCTGGGAAAAGGCATCGATATTCGCTAATGCTTCTCCTCTTATCACAAGGATGAACTCCCTGCAACCGAATTTGTGTGAGGAGGTTGATGTGCCTTAAATCACGTGCACTTTTCTTATGATCATTTGAAATTACGATAGTTGAGCATTACAGCAATTTCATCGTTATTCTCTAGGTCCCTTGCCAAGATCATCGTATATAGAACCAGCCTGAAGCAAACATGTTGTATCAGTGAACGTACCAGATGTTCTCGACAGAGTTCAACTGCAACAATAGGTGGGCAATCAAGACTCGAAATTGCAGGATGGTCACTATTTCCAGCATTTTCCACCATTAGTGGTACAATATCCATCTTGTCAGAATAGGCCTCGCCACCAAATACCCCAACAGCTGTTTGCATGGTCCTATAATTCGAATCATCATGTAAGGTCAAATCCATTAAAGGAATGTGGATACAAAGGATTTTTTATTCCATATATAAAGCTTGGGGTTGAAAAGAAGATAAGGTTTTTTCCGAGTTCAATTGCTCCATTGTCCAAAATTTACATCATGTAAGCATCGCGATGCTTGAGGCCGGGCAGTGTTGAAAAAAAGTCCATTTTTCAAGGCAAGTTAACAAGATACAGCCTAAAGAAAATCTAGAAGCAAGAAATGAATTCTCGACATTGGCACAATGATACACATATCGTGTATAGACTGACAACCGAGGACATGGTGTTTGTTACTCTTCTCCAGGAAATACATTCAAACATCTCATGACACAATGTTTAATGACTCATACCGAAGTAGCTATCATACAATTATGTAGATAATCATTTATGCTTGGGAATTGTTTGCACCTTGAGTACTACCTTAGCAATGGAGACGTAATGACCAAATCAATGCTCTTTATGAGGCCACTTGAATGCACATGTTTACGCAGGTTGTCAACCTGATAGCAGAGGTCGAGGTCAGCCACTACTAAATGTAAGTGACTAAACCGATGGCGGCTTTCCTACCTGCTGCCAGCCCAATTGAGTTAGGTGCGCATCAAAATATTCCGGAGACATGAAAGCTTTGTAGTTCTTGTCTCCATCTACATTGTGGATTCCCTGAGCATGCCTCACCTAAACAGATTGTTTAATGAGACCACAAAGCCTTCGAAAATTTGCCAAAATCTAAGATAGAAGACAACCTTGAAGTATCAAAATAGAGATACCAACCAGGTGGATGGTTTTGCTGCGGTGCAGTGGGAACAAACTCGGGCAAACGCCATTATCCATATCTGAAAAGAACAAACAAGGAAACAACTTACAATACTATATAAGTAGAAATCCATGTAAAGAGCACATGGAGATGCACTAAGGTGGAGTACATTATTTCAGATGCCATCCACTTAATGTACAGAATATATGCTCTGGGAATTCGAATATAACACAAAGGCAACACACATTTCTCAAAAGGCCTACATTCAATAACACTGATATAGCAAAAATGATACCAATATACCATCTTTATCAGTTGATTTATCAGAAAACACTCCCTATTTGATCATCATTTCGAGTCTAATAATTTGACAATATACGGTTGAAAATGGACAGGAATCAAGCAATGTAAAACTATTCGGATATACCAAAGACTACAATCAGGTTTTATACTATCCAAATGTGAAAAACAATCTACTGAAAATGCTGTGAAATCCACACACACGAATCCAGCAAGAACAATCAAGATTATACTTTGACAACGAAGCACAACAGAAGGAAGATAAGGAAAAAGTAAAAAAGCAGCAATTTTTTTTACTGAAATCGAAAAGCCCACGAGAGTAAACAACCAGCTACACTAGATACTTCATCAAGACTCAAACTTTCACATGATTTTGGCGTCCCATTATAGAAATTGTTAATTAAGAGTTGGTAAACTCACTGAGTAGTGAAAAGGAGCAGCGCAAGTGTTGTGATTGTGAAGCTCCTCCTTGGATTGGTGAAGACGGAGAAAATGGGAATCCGGAAATGAGAGAAGAAGTAAGAGACGTGGGATTTAAAGTAGTGGTGGCGAACATGTGATCGATACAAGATTAATGAATGATGGAAATGGGATTACAAATTTTGTTTCGTCTTGATTCTTCAATGAAGAAATTATTAATTAATTGAGGAATAATAGAGAGCACAGCTCCACTCCACAATCACATACTCTCCTATCTCATTCTAATCCCATTTTACTGTTTTCGAATAAAGGGATTTGAAAATTGATACTCCTTTGAAATTGATTTTAATGACAGATTTTCAACTTAATTTAATTTTTTAATTGTTTCAAATGGTTTGCTGACAATGGTTTTTGTTTATCTTAGCTGACAATGGTTTTTGTTTATCTTACTCATTTTTATTCTCTAGATTTTATTTCTCACACTCTTACCTGTAGATTTGTATTCCAATTTCTTTCTTTTCCAAATTCTATTTTCAACGCAATATTATTTTAATTAAAATTGATTTAATCTTAAAATATTATAAATAAAGCTAGCCGTAATATTTGAAAAATCTTATAGTACTAGGAGTACATAATAATTGGGTTATGTTTCCTTTTTACACCGTACAGATGTATATGAATGCAACCATTTTCATTTTCTACTTCTCTAATTTAATTAACTGAATTTTGAAAATTTTAAAGTAATGTCAATAATATTATGCACTGTAAAACTTTACAAAATCAGTACTTAGCTAATTATCTTCTTCACTGTAATCTCAAATTGTCCCTCAATTTCAAGAAGAAATCTTTCAATGGAATGAGAGAAGCCCAGAAATGCCAATGGCATCAAAACTCTCCCCCAAACTCATCATCTGCTTAATCCTCCCTTCCTGCTACCTCATCCTCTTCCACTCCTCCTTCCCCCTCTTACTCCCCCAATCCAAAACCCCCATCTCCCCCCTCACATCATGCAATCTCTCCGACGGCCGCTGGATTCTCGACCCCTCCCGCAATCCCGCCTACGATTCAGCCTGCCCTTTCCACCGAAACGCGTGGAATTGCCTCAAAAACCAGCGCGCCAACATGGCGCGGATCAATTCATGGAAATGGTCGCCCCACGCCTGCGATCTGGACCGGCTCGACCCGGTTAGGTTCCTCAATTTGATGAGGGACAGGAGCATTGGGCTCGTTGGGGACTCTTTGAATGAGAACTTTTTGGTGGCGTTACTGTGTGTGTTGAGATTGGGGGATGCTGGTGCGAGGAAGTGGAAGAGGAGAGGGGCGTGGAGAGGGGCTTATTTCCCCAAATTCAATGTCACTGTGGCGTATCATCGTGCGGTTTTGCTGGCTAGATATGAGTATGCATTCTTCCTTTGAGGTGTTTGAATGTGTTTTTATGCTTGATTGGTGTAGTGAATCTGTGTTTTTATTAGTGTGATTAGGGTTTGGGATTTGGGGATTGTGATGTTATGCATTGTTGGATTTGGTAATGATAGATTTCATTGCATAATTGAGGTAGCTGGGATATGGAAACTGGGTTTATGTTTGATGGTTATTCGTTTGGAGCTCGATGCAGCTGATCGGGTTGCTTACTGTTTTTCACGAGATTTATGTTCACAGCTTAGTAGAATTGTTAATGAGTTTTATATGTGCAAGTAGAGAAATGAAAGGTTGTATCTCATCTAAAGCAAATCAGTAAAATCTTCACTTGGAACGTGATGATTCAACTGTAGGAAGTCGTGACAACAGATATCTCTCTTTAGTGCATAAAAAGCAGATCATTATATAAGAGGATTTTTTATAAAAGGCATTTGTGTATGAAGGGATGCTACAAAATTTTGCATTTCTAAGGTGTTAGTGTTCATTGTTGTATTGGAGCAATGATTGAATCCTTGCAAGTTTTGAGAAGCTATCTTGGAGTCCCCGACACGCAAACACTAGACTGTATGAAACTAAGAGAGAAAGAAACTGTAAGAGTAGCTATTGTTTTCCTTCAGCGGATTGATTTTCACATCAATATACTTTGGATATGAATATCATTGGGAGCATTTCTAGTACCTAATCCTTTCTTTTCCTTGGATATTTCCACCACCCCCAAACAAATTTTATGAAGAGCCGCAACTTTACAGCATTTCTAATTGCGCCGAGCCTTCCACTAGATGTAGAATTATAAACCCCTCTTCCATCTTGGACTCGGTAGGCTGATGCCTCTGTGGTTAATGTTTCACCTTGGTATTGGCTGAGCCTTCCACTAGGAATTTTCAGGTTGCACATTTGCTGCAACTTTCATACACACCCAACCAAAAGCATGTGTTGGCTATATTTTTTTTGCTGGTAAAATTGGTTGCAGCTCTTTCATATATTCACCTCTTCCTGTCTGAGCACTGTGTGTGGCCTGTGTTGGACGTTAACTGATGGAATTATAACATTTTTTACTTTGAATGCTCGATTTATGTAGCATGTGTATCTTTTTGTTGGATAACTTGGATTTGCTTCCTCACTAGCTGATTACTGATTAAACAAGGTGGCAGACTAAACAGCCTGGATTTTCTGGTCAAGATGGAGTCAAAGGAATATATCGAGTAGATGTTGATATTCCAGCTGATGATTGGGCTAACATTTCGGATTTCTACGATGTTCTTGTCTTCAACACCGGTCACTGGTGATTCTCTCATCTTGTGTTTTTTCAATTTCCATCATCATTTAACAATATACACACATCAGCCATTGGTTTGGATGATACTGGCACACGAAACTTGAATTTTGCATGCTATCAACAGAATTTCGTACCCGTTGTAAGAATGTCATTGTTATCCTCAGTAGATAATTATTGGTTCTAATCCAAGCTTTTTGATTTCTTGTCAATGAATCCCAGATTGACAAATTCATGAGAATATAATGATGTTTTTCTATGTAGTTTGTTGATGCGATAAAGTGTCGTCTTGTGCTTAGGTGGGGTCCTGATAAATTCCCAGAAGAGACTCCTCTCGTATTCTTCAAAGACGGGCAGCCGATACATCCTCCTCTGGACTTAACGGGTGGGCTGAAAGTCGTTGTCAAGAACATGGTATCTCATATCGAGAAAGCATTCCCTAAGAAGACGCTCAAGTTCTGGCGGCTGCAGTCACCGCGGCATTTTCACGGAGGCGATTGGAATAAGAACGGGAGCTGCTTGTTCGACAACCCTCTTGAAGAATCCGAGCTAGATTTATGGTTTGATCCAGCCAACAGCGGAACCAACAGAGAAGCTAGAATGGTGAATGCAGTGATCGCGGAGGCGTTGAAAGGGACGAGCATCATAGCGCTGGAGTTGAGCCGTTTGAGCGAGTGGAGAGCTGACGGTCACCCGGCGGTGTGGCTGGGGAAGAAGGACGCAGTGGCTGTGTGGGGACAGGACTGCATGCATTGGTGCTTGCCTGGTGTTCCTGATACTTGGGTTGATATATTAGCACAACTCATCACATACAACTTCACTCCACTTTGATTTCAAGATTTTGCTCTTTTTTCACCTATTCATTTATGTTCCAATGCAACTACTACCATTTTTGATGAGTTCTGTGTGCCTTGTTCACATCGTTTGCAATTGCAGCCAGTGCTTATGTATCATCGATTTGACTCATGGGCCTCATATAAAATTAGCCCAGAAAAGGCCCATTTTTTGCCTCATCAAACAGGCCCTTAGTAAGAGCTACTACTAACTTAACTTTGCCCCTTCCCTTCTTGGGTAACTGAGGGAATTCGAGGCAATGATTCTAATCAACACAACCACACAAATCGCTCCGACTCCGACGATCCAATTCCAAACCCTATCCCCAAATATCCCTCCCGCACTCCACACCATCCGGCTCGGACCGGCCAGGCCGCGCACAGCCCTCCGAATCTCCTGCACCAAAGAGACCGAAACCCCCAGCGTGCAATTGCTGGCCGCCGAATTCAGCCTCGAGATCAAGCGATTGAATTCCGAAATCGCTCAGCGAGAAGACGCCTTCAGAAAAAGCAAGGAGCTCCTCTTCGCCGAGATCTCCGATTTCGCCGGATTGAAACCGGAGGATTTCAACAGCAAGTGGCGTAGGATGGACGACGATGAAAAATTGGTTTTGGTTAGGGGTTTTGTGGCGGAGTGGAGCGCACATTTTCATCCGTTATCGGCGAGGTCTGTCAAGGAATTGGTGGAGGAGTACGTTGCTGGAATGAGTGATTTTTCGGATTCTGGTAATTTGTTCTCTGGTTTGGGGAAATTATTTGGATTTGGTAGTGATGATATTCATAGCTAGGGACGAACCTTTTTTTATTGGATAAACATTTAATTCAAATTAAATTATGCCAATTTTTGGTTACTTTCGATTTGCATATTTTTTATTAACTTGTAGAATCTGTGATTGATCATTCTTCATTCAATCAAACTCATGGAGTACTATTTCTTGTCTTAAAAAAACTAGTTTCACTTTTTGATTTTGGTATGTGTATTATTATATGTTTGAATTTTTCTGATCATTTTTATTTTTATCTTCTTCTATATTCATTTTTCTTATTTTCTCTTTCCTTCTCACATTTTTATGCTAATTGCGGCTCATGTGGTCTCCCAACTAAAAAGAAGAATGTAAAACAATTAAATTATTGAAATGTTCAAATCAAGATTAAAAAATTAGTAAATAAAAAATTCTAACCCAATTCATGGGAGGAAGATTAAATCCACTGCTACTGCAAAAAAAATGTGATCAAAACAGCAAATTCACAATATAAACTACTCCTATGCTAAAAGCATAGTTGCTTGCACTGTGATAAAGAAGTACCATGAGGGCAGTTAGGGCACTTGAAGTTCCGGGTACCGGCCTTCGACATTTTATCGATCGACTGCTGGCACAGGACGTGGCCACACGGCAGCAGCATAGGCGGATTCTCTGCGCTGCATTGGTCCCGGCTAACGGGACAGACAAAGATTGGATGAAAATTGAACTCCCTCCCCAGCTCTAGAGGCACCGGGAGCTGATTCATCGCCTCCCACTCCTGCTTATTCGCTGCCATCACGTTCGCCAGCTTCAGCAGAGTCGGCAGCCCTTCCATCCCAGCAGCTAGCGCGACGGTCAGAGGGTCCCTGATCGACCGCCCTGCGAAGCTGCAAAAGGCCCGCGTCACATCCTCCGCGAAACTCAGCCAGTTGCTAGGATCCGCCAGGTCAGCATAGGGGGACCTGTCGAGCCTCTCTTCCCACAGCACGCTGCAAAGGAGCCTTTGTATCGCGTTCATGTGACGAGAAGCCAGAGGAGCGAGATAAGTTCTGGCGTATTTAAGCGCGGCAGATCTTCCCTTGCCTTGCAAAAGGTCCACAAACTGCAGTTTGTGGAGTTTTAGCTCCAAATCCGAACCGGACTCGCGCAGTCTCTCTTGGTTCACAGAGATCCACTTTGAAGCTGGCCCGAGATCTCTTGACTTCAGAGCCTCCAGTATTTCATGAATCTCTTGATATTGTAATCTGAGTGAAATAGCTTCATCTTCCCCTGCTTCTTTAACCAAGCAGTCGACGATGTCAAATAGGGCTTCAGAGTAGAAGTGACGAATAATTATCTGGTTAATCATATGGCTGTCGAAATCAGCATCTACGCACGCCATGGATATGTCCGGATGCAGCACTTTCTCAAGCACCTTCTGATACCTGGTGAGCTCCGTATGAAGCTCTTGCAGCGGTCCCTCTAAATGAGTTTGTGAACCGACAACGTGAAGCTTGGCTTTCAGTTCAGCAAGAACTGTCTTCTGATCAACGTCTGCAACGATGGAATCACTACTTGACTGTATTCTTGACAGTGCCTGTTCGATTTCATAGACAACTTGGATGATTATTTCTTGGGATTTCGAAGACGACAGCTTTCGTCTCTTTGCAACCCTCTCGAATGAATCTTGTACAGCAATCAGCTCCATGTTTCACTAGTTCAGAAAACAACCCAACACAGGCAATATTTCAATACATCAAATGCAAAAAGAGCTGAAAATTGTACAGAGTCAACAAGAATCATGAACAATTTCCAAAAGCTGTCATTTCAGTCGCCCTAACTGTAACTGGGAATCATAACAAAAACACAAGATCTGGCTAATCAGCATCTGCTCAAAAGAAGGCCGTAGTCGCCCTTTTCTCGGATCACTATTTAAACCTAAACTGGAGTTCTCTGCTAAAAAACCGTTGAGCATCAAATGTAATGTTTTCTCTATACAAAAGGAAATTCATTCTTTACCACCTCAATCTATAGCAACTTTGGTACTTTGCCATCTAATTTCTTCGTTCTTCTAGTAAGTGTTCATATGGAAAACGTCAAAAAGAGGCATAATTAAGACTATTAAACATGGTTCTTGCCTTCTTGTCCAAAAAACTAGACAGCAACAACGGATGCATGAGTTGTAACTGAGAATAGAAACAACCTATTTGACACGAAGCGATATACTTAGTACTTTCTAATTCCATAGCGCATCTGAAAGTTATCAATTCAGTAAGTTGCAGTCGATCTTTAAACTCGGGTGTATAGCTAAACAACAAAATTGGAAGATCAGATGCACCAATTCACGAAAGAGCTACAATCCAACAACGAATGCGTGAAACGAAGACGGATTCATCCAATCAAGAGTTTCACACATAGTAGATAGCATAAGGAAACTCTATCAAGATAACATCATGAGAACTCATCTAAAATCCATTTCACAACAACAACAACATGAAACATTTTCACCACACAGTACAATACTAATAAAATGGATCACACTATCAACTAAAACTTCTTCAAGTCAAGTGCTTTTCTTTTCGCTCACATAATGTACCAATTTCACATTAAAACCGTGATACACATCAGTAGGTGTATATCTATGTGAATAGAATATAGCCACAACTCCCCAAAACTAGGTTTTTGCACACATCATCAATGGATTTTACAATGTTCTCAATTCAAAATCCCAACAGAATCAATTTGATCAGCAGCAATACCAAATAACCAACGTAAAAGAAAATATTCAACAGCATTGGGTACAATTAACAAAAGCATGAAAACAATTTGATCTTATCGAGGAATTCATTGCCACTTGATAAAGAGCGACAAAGAAAATCGAGAATTTAATAGCGAGATTAAAGAAAATACAAAGGATTTCAACAAATTGTGTACCTAAACCGATGAATAGATTGGAGTTTTTTCTTGTTTGCTGATTGCGAAATTATGCAGTGGAAGCAGCTGCGGTTGCGTAACATGTGAAGAAATAAAAGAGAGATCAAGAGTGGTGGAAAAAAGAAACTGACTCAGTTTTCTATTTCTGTTTTTCCAGATTAGTTTTCACTAATAATGAAATTATTTGTTGGTTATCTATGATATTTTTGAATAGGTAAATGATCAAAAAATTCATCACAACAAATTCTCATCTATTTCACAATTTTTTTAAATGACTAATTATATAATAATTGTAACATTTTTTTAACTATACCATAATCTATGATTTAGGGGAAATTATGTGTGCTTTTGGCACATGAAAAATATCATAGGAACAAAATATTTGGCTAATTAATGAAGTTATTTAATACATTTAGTTGATTACTATGTCTTAAATTTTTACATATGTATACAATACGTTGATAAATTCAAAGACGTAGCATGCTAAAAAATTTTGCTATAAGACATTTGAGAAAAATAGTGCTAGTAGTATCATAGGAGTAGTTATGATATAGTAATTTTTAAAAAAAAATTAAGGGATAAGCTAAAATTTGATTAAATTTAATAATTTTTTTAGCAATTTAAGCTTTTAAATCTAATTAACATAAACTGAGGCATCTAATTCATATACTACATGTTTATTTTAGGTTTGGATAGAGTTTTAATAATTTAATTAACTCGTGTCTTAAATTGAGTTCGACTGACTCTACAATTGATGCTAGTTCTAGAGTCTAGACCATGTTTAAAAAAGGGCTAATTAGCTGTACAATTATTAACTATTTAATTTTGTTTTTCCTACTTCCACCATTTAAAAAAAATCTTTAGCCATTTTAATTCGTCCCTAGCCAAACCAAAATTGACGTGGGATAGGAGATTAGAGAATAGATGAAGTAGTAAATTCAATGATCCGACACATTTTTAATTATTGAAA
Source organism: Salvia splendens (assembly GCF_004379255.2). Lineage (NCBI taxonomy): Eukaryota > Viridiplantae > Streptophyta > Magnoliopsida > Lamiales > Lamiaceae > Salvia > Salvia splendens. The sequence goes on along the minus strand of NC_056042.1, from coordinate 33,247,917 downwards.
CAATAATATTTTATTTATTCACATCACTTCTCTCACTGTTATTTATTCTTATATCACATTATCAATTTCTGATACCACAAAATTATAGAAATTAAGGAATAGTATTACATAAAGTTTCTAGATTACTGGAAAACTGAAATTTACTAATAATTGATAGATAATCAATTAACTAGCATTTTTTGGTGCAACGTATACAAATTCTTTTTTTAGTTTTAATGAATTTTATGATATTAGTTCAAATGGAAAATTAGAAAATAAAAATGTAAATGAATAGGAGTATTTAAACTGTGAATGCTCTCTCTAATATGACAAAACACTAAAATTGTGGACGGAAAAAATAGTAAATGTCAATAAAAGCATCTTTTCTTTCACTCTCAAGTCTCAATTTCTCTCAAAGACATCATACCTAACGACATAATTTTGGATATAAATTCCTGATTAAAAAAAAAATCAAAAAATGAACCTGAAACCAACTGACTACAACTGAATAAAGATCCCATATGATGGGGTACGTACTAAACAAGCCCAATAGCAGTGACGGCCCATCAGCCCAAAGCCCAAGGAAGAGTATCAGTTCGGCATTACCAAAGAGTTCGGCCCCAGCCTACAGCTCGGTAAAAGCCGACCAATCAAGCTCTACTCTCAGATCGGCAAAAGCTGCTCGGCAATAGTTCAGCAGTTCGGTCTCAGTATTCGACCGAACTGGGAGATAGTGGACTCATGCAGAACCTCCACGACCTCCACTACACGATCTATTTAGTGGTGTCAACTCATGCAGGATCTCATGCAGGATAGCGGACCAAACAAAGAGATAGTGGACCCATGCAGGATCTCATGACCTCCACGACATCCACGACCTAGTTAGTGGTGATGCAAGCCACGATCTTGGATAGTGGACTCATGCAGGATCTCCACCTCCACCACACCCACGATCTATTTAGTGGTGTCAAGCAGTTGTCAACCTGGAAGCCACGATCTGGGTTCACATGTATAAATAGAACTTAGATCAGATAGAAAGAAAGGCTCTCTAGACATCAAATATCATATAGCAAGTCTGTATTTGTAAGCTGTAAATCAGATCAAGCAATACAATCTTGCCCTCCTTTCTTCCCGTGGACGTAGATTTACCTCAGTAAATCGAACCACGTAATTCCTTGTGTCGTGATCTATATTTTTTACCTGCATTTATTACCATCAAAAATTCGCTCAATCATCACTGGCGCCGTCTGTGGGAAACAGAGAACCAAATTTGTGATAAAGCGAATTTTTGACCCTTTTTCCACCCAAAAAAAAAAAAAAAAAAATGCATACCAGATCACGTAACACCCATAATACCGTTCGTGATAACCATGAGGAAGCTAGTCCAGCCCGCAGGTCTGGAAAACAGCCTCGGGAGAAATCTACTTCCAGTTCTCACGGAGAAGGAACAAGCCGCTCAAAGACTCATCGCACCGAGTCTTCCCAGCAGCCCGATTTGAACGAGGCTGTCAAGTTATTTTTGGCCGAGAAGCAGGAAGAGTTCTTAATTTTCCTGCAAAAGGGCCAAAAGCCGGAGACGAAAACGGTGGATTCTCCCTCCTCATCCAGACATGAAAGTCACTACCGCAGTAGTGCCGTGTCTTCCAGGAAGAAGAATCCTCAACCCCGACATGTTCCTGTTCCTCCTCGGTACCGGAATCACAGGAGAACTCCATCTCCTCCATACCGAAGAGATGTCGGGTTCGCCATGTACGGAGCATTGAAGACTCCATTTTCGGACGATATCACCCGAACTCCCTTGCCACAGAACTACCGAACTCCGTCAATGACTTATGACGGGTTAGTGGATCCTCATGACTTCCTGAGACGCTATCAGTATAACATGGCGAACCAGGGTCTCAATGAGGTCCATATGTGCAAGCTGTTTCCCGAGCTGCTTATCGGGAACGCAAGAAGGTGGTTCGATAGCCTCCCCCAAGGCAGCATTAGATCTTACCGAGATCTAATGGATGCTTTCCACAGGAGGTTCTTTCAGAAAGCGGAAGCCCGAATCACTTCGGCTCAGCTGCTTTCTATACGTCAAGGTCGCGACGAAAAGATCAGCGACTTTATGACGAGATTCCACAAGGAATGCCTACAAGTAGATGATCTCAATGATCTACTTGTCATTTCGGCATTCCAAAATGGAATCCTGCCCGGAGCTCTCTACAGAAAGCTCGTGGAATGCAGTCCGCAAACAGCTCAAGAGATGTGGGACATTGCGGACCAGTTCTCCCGTGCCGATGAGGCAGACCGTCGCAAACGGTCTTTAGACAGCTCATCCCGAGGAGACAGGAGGAAGCCCGATCATAGCGATCAGGGACATCCTCGCCGAACTCCTTTTGGCGATCAGGGACATCCTCGCCGAACTCCTTTTGAAAGGATTCAAAGGACTCCGGTGCAAGACCGATTGGGGCCACGTCTCAATCCTGAGAAGCCGCCCGCTCAGTTCGTACCGTTGAACAAGTCGAGAGCGGAAATTTTCGAACTGCATTCCGATATGTTCGAAAAACCAAAGCGGATGACGAAATCGGCCGCGCGTCGACCTCAGGATCAATATTGCTCATTCCATCAAGACCACGGTCACGATACCGAGGAGTGCCGATATTTGGCTGCAGGTATTGATGCTCTTGTGAAAGCAGGGACGTTAAAAAAATACCAAAGCAAGCAGCCGAAAAAGAATAAAAAGCAGAGAGGTGCGAACTGCGCTCCTCAGGATCCGAAAAAGCAACAGGACCCCGAAGACGATGACGAGCTGCAATATGATGGAGTAATCCTGACTATTGATGCTCTCCCTGCCGGGAAGACTAAATCGTCCCTGAAGTCAGAGCGCAGAGGCTTCAATCGAGAGGAGCCAACGCATAAAAGGCTGAAGCAGGACGAAGTGATTACATTTTCAGATGCAGATCCCGTCCCGGCCATCTCTCCTCATCAAGACGCTATTGTCATCCAAGCCGGAGTGGCAAACAAACTGATCCACAGAGTGTTTGTGGATACCGGAGCGTCAGTCAGCATTCTTTTTAAAGAATGTTTCGATAAACTAGAAGTGGATCCAGCTCGGCTCAGTCCGGCTCCACTTCCTCTGAAAAGTTTCGCCCAGGAGGACACCCGCCCTGAAGGTATTATCAGCCTTCCGATCACGGTGGGAAAAGCGCCTACAAGCTCCAGTACGATGATCGAGTTCTTTGTGGTAAAAGCTCGGTCCCCATACAACATCATCTTGGGAAGAGACTGGCTCAACACAGTTCGGGCCGTTTGCTCTACTTATCACCTCACCATCAAGATCCCCACTAAAGGTGGGATAGCGGTCATCCGAGGTGATCAAAAGAGAGCAAAAGAGTGTCTGCAGATTGCGCTTAAAAGTGCCGAGCAATCAGATCGGCATCATCAAGCATAGCAATCACAGCAGCCGGAGTCAGAGGCAAGCGAAATGAACGAAGTCACACCAGAGTCGAACTCAATGACCGTTCAGTTATACGAAGATGATCCATCCAGAACGGTCAAGATCGGTTTCGCGGGAACGCCTCTACTCCGGGAAAAGACCATCCAGCTCCTCAAGGAGTACAAAGATGTCTTTGCATGGTCTCCGTTGGACATGACCGGAGTGCCCCCTGAGGTAATCACTCATCGGTTAAATATTGATCCTTCAGTCCGGCCTATAAAACAGAAGCAAAGACTCTTTGCGGCAGAAAGAAATCAAGTCATCCATGACGAAGTCCGCCAATTACTGAAAGCGGATGTATTATTCGAGGTGAAATATCCTTCTTGGGTGGCCAATCCTGTGATGATCAAGAAAAAAGAAGGAGGATGGCGGATGTGCATAGATTTTACCGATCTAAACAAGCACTGTCCTAAAGATTGCTATCCCCTTCCGAACATAGATAAAAAAGTAGAAGCTTTGATCGGCTTCGAAATTTTCTGTTTTCTTGATTTATACAAAGGCTACCACCAAGTTTTAATGGATGAGAATGATGCTTCAAAAACGGCTTTCATTACTGACTTCGGCATCTTTGCTTATAAAAAGATGCCATTCGGTTTAAAGAATGTCGGAGCCACATATCAAAGGATGGTAGATAAGCTTTTTCGGCATTTGATCGGAAAAGAGGTTGAAGTGTATGTTGACGACATAGTCGTCAAAAGCAGAAGCACTTCGGAGTACGAAGACAACCTCAAATCCACCCTCGACGTGCTCAAAAAAGCCAACCTCAAACTCAATCCCCAAAAATGTACCTTTTTGGTAGATTCGGGAAAGTTTCTGGGTTGTTGGGTTTCAAAGGACGGACTCAAGGCAAATCCCTCAAAAGTTCAAGTTGTTCAGAACATGGCGATGCCGAAGTCCATACATGATGTGCAAAGGCTAACTGGATGTCTAGCCGCACTGAATAGATTCCTTTCCCAAGCAGCCGAAAAGCAACTCCCGTTCTTCAAAGTGTTGAAAAAGGCACCAAAGTTTGAGTGGGGAGCCGAGCAGAAAAAGGCTTTTGACGAGCTCAAAAGTTATTTAGCCGAGCTTCCTATTCTCTCTGCTCCAACAGATGCCGAAGTGATATTCTTATACTTAGCGGCATCAGATCAAACCATTAGCGCGGTGCTTGTACGAGAAGAAGGCCTAAAGCAGCTTCCCATCTACTTTACAAGCCGAGCATTAAGAGGTCCAGAAACAAGGTATCAACCTCTGGAAAAAATTGCTCTGGCATTAGTAAATGCAGCAAGGAGACTGCGGCCATATTTCTATGCTCACAAGGTATGCGTCTTAACCGATCTTCCACTTCGGCAAGTTTTGACTAAGCCTGAAGCATCAGGCAGAATTGCCAAGTGGGCCATAGAGCTGGGAGAACACTCAATAGAATATCTACCTCGGAAAGCCATCAAGGGACAAGCCTTGGCAGATTTTCTTGCAGAGGCAAAGTTCGATCAAGCAATCCCTGTTATTGCCGAACAGAACAATCCTGCCAATGACGAACTAACACAGCCCCAGGAATCCGAAGTAGAACCGCCGGACTGCTGGAGTGGATTCGTAGATGGAGCTTCGAATAAGACGGGAAGTGGAGCTGGTATTCTACTTATCGCTCCCGACGGACACGAGGTAACTTATTCACTTCGGTTCTTATTCCCAACTACTAATAACGAAGCCGAATACGAAGCCCTCCTTGCCGGACTTCAATTAGCGCAAAGTCTATTTGTCAAATCTCTCAAAATCCATTGTGATTCACAAGTCATAGTGAATCACATGCTGGGTACAAGTGAAGCCCGAGATGAGAGGATGAAAAAATACTTGGACAAAGCGCAAAGCATTAGCCGAAGTTTCTCTTATTTTCGGATAATCCGCATTCCCAGAGCGGAAAACAGCCGAGTAGATACTTTAAGTAAGTTGGCCTCATATCCGAGCTCAAAGGTGGAGGAATTGATGCACCGAAGCATTGATGAAGCTGAGGTACATTCAGTAGCCAGCTCGCCGAACTGGATGACGCCGATCTTACAGTATCTAGATCAAGGACAACTGCCCGAGGATAAGAGAGAAGCTCGGAAAATCACATGCCGAGCACTTCAGTACGAACTTCATGGAGGAGTCCTATACAGAAAGTCCTACCTTCAGCCGTTATTGCGATGTGTAGGACCAGAAGAGACGGACTACATCCTTAGAGAAGTTCATGAAGGATCTTGCGGTAGCCACATCGGAGCTAGAGCTTTAGCTAAAAAAGTTCTGAGATGGGGATATTATTGGCCAACTTTGGTACAAGAAGCAGTGCAGCTCGTCAAGACATGTACGAAGTGCCAAATCCATGCAAATATCCCAAGGATGCCGCAGACCGATCTATGTGCTATGCAAAGCCCTTGGCCTTTTATGCAATGGGGCATAGACATAGTAGGACCACTACCACAAGCTCCTCGGCAAATGAAATTCCTTATCGTTGCCGTGGATTACTTCACGAAGTGGGTAGAGGCTGAACCATTAGCTACGATAACGAGCTCGAAGGCATTGGATTTCGTCTGGAAGAACATAGTGTGCCGATTTGGCATACCCCACATCCTCATTTCGGATAATGAGACTCAGTTCACCGACAAGACATTCAAGAATTGGTGCCAAGAGCTGAATATTCAACAGCGGTTCACTTCGGTCTCCCACCCACAAGCAAACGGACAAACGGAGGTAACAAACCGTATCTTGGTGAAAGGGTTAAAAGCTCGGTTAGAACAAGCCAAAGGACAATGGGTAGAAAATCTCCCTCAAGTCCTATGGTCCTACCGAACTACACCCAAAACCTCCAACGGTGAAACTCCGTACAGTCTGGTGTACGGCACTGAAGCCGTGATTCCGGTTGAGATCGGCGTACCCAGTCCCCGAACTCTAAATTTCTCCTCAGAAATGAATGATGACGGACTGAGAGCCGAACTAGATCTGGCCGAAGAAAGAAGAGAATTGGCCTGCATAAAAGCAGCCAAGTACAAGGAGCAAGTAGCCCGGTATTATAACCAAAGGGTGAAAAAGCTGCAATTTCAAGTGGGAGATCTCGTCTTGAGAAACAACGAAGTAAGCCGAGCAGAAAAGCTGGGCAAACTCGAACCCACATGGGAAGGTCCATATCGGGTGTCAGAAGTCCTCGGCAAAGGGTCTTACAAATTGACTCACGTGTCAGGAGAACAAGTACCCCGAACATGGCACATTTCCAACCTCAAGAAGTTCCATTTGTAAGAGACAGTCCGGTCAGTCAGTCTTGTGTCTAGTTCGGTCCTAGAGGTATGTGCTTTCTTTGTTTTTTACTTGTTCTTTGTGCTTGTTTTATAAAAGTTTAAAATCTTGTTCGTCCTTTTTATTTGTCTATGTGCGTTTTGTCTGTCTATGTGCGTGTCGTCTCTTACAAATGTTACTGAGGTATCTTGTTCTTCGAAGGCTGATCCCCTTTTTAGAACATATATAAGCCAACGATTGTGAGTCCAAGCTTCTAAGGAGGATACAAGACCATAATTCAGCTTAAGAAACAAGCAGTTCGTCTGAAACGAACTGCAACAAAGGGAAAGTCCGATCCACGCGATAAAACTCGCCGAATTAGGACAAGGGAAAGTCCGATCCCCAAATTAGGACAAGGGAAAGTCCGATCCGAGCGATAAAACTCGCCAAATTAGGACACAAGCTTAGTCCGGTCAAAGAAATTTACTTCATAAGACCAAAGACGAGTCCGGTCAAAGAAGTTTATTTCATAAGACCGAGGACCAAGTCCGGTCAAAGAAGTTTACTTCATAAGACCAAAGACGAGTCCGGTCAAAGAAGCTTACTTCATAAGACCGAGAACGAGTCCGGTCAAAGAAGTTTACTTCATAAGACCGAGGACGAGCACGATGAAATTTTTTCGCTGAGCTGTAAATACGCAGTGATAGAAGCGAAATGAAAATTTCATTTATTAAATCTTGTTCGGCATATAATTCTGCTGCCCTACGAGAAGGCGTTACGCCATTACAAAGGACTATTCTACTGTCCATGGTTGCTAAAGTTGAGCCATCTATTCACAAAATCCTCGTGAAGCCGAGTTCGGCCATTCCGGGCAGCTGAAGAATAAGCAGGTCGACGAGATGCTCTAATCGACCTACCGCCTCTTCCCTGAGCCCGGGAAGCTCTAGCACCTCGGCGGCGAAGAGTCTCTTCACGAATCATTTGCCGATCTTGCTCACTCATAGTCACCGCTCCTCTGCGAACTTCAGTCCGTCCTCGTCTTGACGTCTCCGGTTGTTCCTGAGTTCGTTGCTGACTTGGAGTAGGGTTTTGAGCAAGTGAATCAGAGGTTTGAGCTGGAGTGCGACCATCTGTTGGCGGGAAATGCCTAAGGAATCTCTCGATTGAGGGACGCCGGGAAAGAATGATGTCGTACCGAGAAGCCCAGCGCCGCAATGATTTCACGACTTGTTGGCAAGCCGAGCTCTCCAGCGCATTGTTCCTCCGGAGTACATGATATTCCTCCCACAGTTCGTCAACTCGTTCCTGAACTTCAGAGATGGTCATTCCCCCGCGCCTGCAGATGAAATCCTCATACGCAGTCCTCTCAGCGACGGCAGTATTCAGCTCGGCCTCCAGATCTTTCTTTTCGGACTCTAAGTCCTTATTGTCGGCCTCCAGCTTCACTAAACAAGCCAAGAGTTCGTCATTCTTCATCTGGTCAGCTATGGCTTTTTTCTCAACTTCGTCTAAAGCGGAAGAGTACAGCCGCTTCCAGTGAAGTACCTCCAGCTCCTTAAGAGTTAAGAATACAAAGCAGCTATGTCAGTTCGGCATTTCAGTTTACTGAGCAGGTAGTAAACCACAACAGGAGTAAAAGAGTGTACGAAAAGCTATACGAAGACACAAGTGTAGAAAGAAGAATTTTTTCATTCATAAGAAAAAAAATTTTTACACAAGGAGGGCTTCAAGGCCATTTTACAAGAAGGAAGAAACTAAACTAAGAGAAGGGAGACGAAATCATACTCCGCCAGCTTCGTCTCCGGCTCCTCGGTGAGGTTCAGCTTCCTTCTCCTTGTCTGCCTCAGCTTCAGCCTCGGCCTCCCTGCTCCCCCCAGCCTGCTCGGTGCCCCCATCACCGATCAGCAGCACCTCTTGCTCGGCCTGCCCGTCTCCGGTCTGCTGATCAAGCTGCTCGGTCTCACCCTCTCCGTGGAAAATTGGAGCGGGTGAAACTGGCCCTAAGGAGGCAAAGATAGCCTCCATATTCTCGTCCCGGTCAGCTCGGCAACTACGAACTCGGTCAGCAGAAAGCAGGACCGAGGACGAAGCAAGCTCCTCAAGGAGCGGCAGACTCTGGAGACGAGCTGCTATCTCTCGGCCGTACAGCGGCAGGACGACTTCAGGCCCCTGCTCGGCATTATCGGTCATCAGTTTCAGCAGATCACCGACAAAGGCCGAAAATTGATTGCTCAGAAAGAGTTTCTCCGCGAAAGCACGGAGAACCTCCCCTTGGGCAACCACGGCGGCAGCATCCCTCCGTTTCGTCTGCTCTCGCTGGATGATGAGCTGGTTTTTGGCAAACTGGGCTTCATCCTGGGCCGAGATCCTAGCAGCTCTGGCCTTCTCAAAGTCTGCCTTAGCCTATTCGGCCTGGTGACGAGCAGCCGCCAACTTCCTCTGCATCTCAGCATAGTCGCTGGACGCTTTAGAGAGTTCGACTGCGACGAGCTTGCTGAGCATGCTATTCCTCTGAAAATGGAAAAAGGAAAGAGTCAACAGAGGGGCCACCAAAAAAACATAGGAAAGAAGCTAAGCCAAAGAATCAAGAAGAGAAGTTACCTCGGCAAAGTCCGTTGGCCATGCAAAAGGCTCACAGACATGCTCCGAAGGGGGCGCCAAGACGATGTCTCTCTCCGGCGCTCTTGGGGGCTTCTGGGTCTTCCCCTTCCCCTTTGCCGAAGTGGATTCCGGCTTTTTTGGATCCGAAGAAGAGGTCTTTTGCCTCTTCGGATTCTTCTCGGCATCAGGCGCCGAGCTGGTAGCCTTCTGTTTCTCCGGCTCCTTAAGCTCGGAGGATTTGCGGCTAATCTTATTTAGCAAGTTCACTGCCAAAAAGCAAGAAAGCAAGGTTAGTTTTCGCCACAAAAGCAGTAAGGCACAAAAAAGAATTCCTCACCCTCAGTCTCTTCGTCCGAAGACGAGGAGTCGAACACGAAGTCGCCCTTGACGAGCTCAGACTCCAGGTACTGCTTCCTAATCATAGGAATCTTATTGAGCTCGCCCTCGAGCTCGTCCAACGGTTCTAACCGAGGATGAGGAATCACGGACTTCGGCCCTCTCCAGGGAAAGCCCGGAGCCGCTGTCCTATTATAAAAAAAGAAGCGATGTTGCCACTTTGGCCACTTGGTTTTGCAGAAGGCCCTAAAAGGCTGTAAAGGGATCAAGTAAAACCAAGATCCTTTTCTCTTAAACTGGAAAAAATTAAGGATTGCCCTCAGAGACAGATCCTTATCTAGCCTACGCAGTTCGGTAGCAAAGGCCGATAAGTGCCTCCAAGAGTTCGGAGTCACCTGACCTAAAGGGAGTTGAAAAAAATCAAGCAGCTCTACAAAGGCAGGGGGAAGAGGGAAACGAAGCCCGCATTCCAAGCAGGCTTCATAAACGGTGGCGTAACCCTCTGGCGGCGAGTCAGCCCTATGAAGGTCGTCGGGAATCGCAACCTTCCCCCCAGGAAAAAAATATTTTTCATGTAGGGATATCACAGTATCCCTACTCAAGATGCTGTGAAAATACTCTACGGTCTTCTCCCCGGATTCTTTCCGGCTAGAAGACCCCTTACCCCCTTTCCTACCGCTACCTGACTCAGAAGAAGAAGAAGAAGACATGGTTCTTACTCTTTGAAAGTCTGAAGAAATTCTGAAGAAATTCTTGAAAGCGGAAGGAAATTTTTACGCAAAAGAGAGAGAATGCAGAAGAAGCAATAGCAAAAGTGTTCAAATGATGAAGAAAGGACGTATTTATCAGATTCGGAGAAGATTTCAAAATCATCGCACCGTTTCGACTCCCACATTTTCAGGATTCAACGGCCGGATTTTACTGTCGCATTTAATGCAGTCACGCGCAAGGCACGTCCCCTGACGTCAGCCTCCCCCGTACCTTTGTCCAGAATGCCGAAGTGACTCGCTTCGCCGAAGTGATTCACTTCGCTTTTTGGGGGGGTAGTGATGGGGTACGTACTAAACAAGCCCAATAGCAGTGACGGCCCATCAGCCCAAAGCCCAAGGAAGAGTATCAGTTCGGCATTACCAAAGAGTTCGGCCCCAGCCTACAGCTCGGTAAAAGCCGACCAATCAAGCTCTACTCTCAGATCGGCAAAAGCTGCTCGGCAATAGTTCAGCAGTTCGGTCTCAGTATTCGACCGAACTGGGAGATAGTGGACTCATGCAGAACCTCCACGACCTCCACTACACGATCTATTTAGTGGTGTCAACTCATGCAGGATCTCATGCAGGATAGCGGACCAAACAAAGAGATAGTGGACCCATGCAGGATCTCATGACCTCCACGACATCCACGACCTAGTTAGTGGTGATGCAAGCCACGATCTTGGATAGTGGACCCATGCAGGATCTCCACGACCTCCACCACACCCACGATCTATTTAGTGGTATGAAGCAGTTGTCAACCTGGAAGCCACGATCTGGGTTCACATGTATAAATAGAACTTAGATCAGATAGAAAGAAAGGCTCTCTAGACATCAAATATCATATAGCAAGTCTGTATTTGTAAGCTGTAAATCAGATCAAGCAATACAATCTTGCCCTCCTTTCTTCCCGTGGACGTAGATTTACCTCAGTAAATCGAACCACGTAATTCCTTGTGTCGTGATCTATATTCATTACCTGCATTTATTACCATCAAAAATTCGTCCAACCATCACCATATATAATGTTTAAATATTGCATAAGCAACAAACAGATACAACAAATTGAGAAGCCTCTCTCTCTATATCTATAGCTTACAAGAAGATGCTTTGAGAAAAATCAAATTCCCATAAGAAATATGCTTACAAGAATTGCATCAACACAAATTAGTGAGAAAAATATGCAGTCATCATGTGTATACAATCAACACAATAAGAAAAGGCTAACCTCTCTCATGCTTATTCTTAATGCTAAGCCCGATTTCAATGGCTTGCTCTTGTATCCTCGTTGCTCATCCTCGTCCCGGTCTATACATAAGTTACGACACCTCCAAAAATGATAAACTCAATGCCGATGGAGAGAAGGTACTCTCCCCAAAATCAAATGAATCGCATACAGAGATCTCAAGAAGCTGCTTGTTTGTTCTGTTGTTTCACTTTCGCCCGTACTTTCTGCTCCAGGACGGATATCTCCGTGTCCAGACTGAATATTCTGTTAAGCGCCTGCATGTTTTCCAGGATTTCATCCAGCCCGCGGTTATCTGTGCCATCACATCGCAGGTGCTGCATGGGACCGTGAAGGAGCTTGTTCACAATTCCTACACTCAGGTCATATATAGCTTTCTTTTCACTCTTTGGTAGATCATCACGCATCTTCGACAAGCACTTGTCCAGCTCAGCGGCCCCGATTCTTTCTGCGTACGCCCTGAGCTTCTTGATGGTTGGGACAGTCTCGAGAGAGTCCTTCCATGCTTCGAATTGTTTCACTTCTTCCTCAATGATCGCCTGAGCTTCCATGGCTTTCATCAACCCGTCTTCCTTGTTTGCAGCCACTACTTCCTCCAAGTCATCCACGTTGTAAACTTGAACGCTCTCAACATCTGATACGCATGATCCCACGTTTCTGGGAACGGAAATGTCGACAAATAACCTCTTGCCTCCAGCTTCTGGACCCCCGAGGGGTAGTGTCTGAACTTGCTCTTTTGAAAACAGAAGTGTTTCCGAAGCTGTACACGTGAAAACGACGTCTGCTTCACCAGCAGATGGCAATAATTGCGACAAAGGCCTATATTCAATCTAAACATTCTTGAGCTCCTCTCTAATCGAATTTAGCTTGTCCTCTGTTCTGTTTACAACTACTATCCTTCTACATCCCTTTGCAGCTAGGTGTCGTATCACAAGCTTCCCCATCTTTCCAGCTCCGATAACCAACATTTTTGCCGAATCATGAGCAGACTCAGGAAGTTTCATCATAGCAAGCTCCACAGCAGCCGAGCTTACTGATACTGAGCCAGTAGAGATGCTGGTTTCTGTTCTAACACGTTTTCCCACAGTAATTGCGTGCTTGAATAGCCCACTGATTTTACGTTCAAATCCAGGGACCCCTTGTCCTGTTTTAACAACCTGTTTCACCTGTGAAAGAATTTGACCTTCACCTAAAAAACAAGGAATCGAGCCCTGCAGATACTTCAAAAGATGTCGCGTGGCATCTTTGTTGTGTGATGATGTGGCGAATTTTTGATGGGAATAAATGCAAGTAATTAACGATCACAACACGGAAAATTACGTGGTTCGATTTACTGAGGTAAATCTACGTCCACGGGAAGAAGAGAGGGCAAATTTGTATTGCTTGGTCTCGCTTACAGATTACAATACTGATTTGCTATATGAGATTCTGGATCTAGAGAACTTAACCCTGTCTATCTGATCTAAGTCCTATTTATACATTCGAACTAAGATCGTGGTTTGCAGCCCTGGTAGTGGGGTTGATAACTGCTTAATACCACTAAATAGATCGTGGGTGTAATGGAGGTCGTGGAGATCCTGCATGGGTCCACTATCTCCTTGTTCGGTCGAATACTGAGACCGAACTGCTGAACTTTGCCGATCAGCTTTTGCCGATCTGAGAGTTGAGCTCGATTGGTCGGCTTTTACCGAGCTATAGGCTGTGACCGAACTCTTTGGTTGTGCCGAACTGATACTCTTTCTTGGGTTTTGGGCTGATGGGCCGTCGCTGCTATTGGGCTCGCAATTATTGTTTAGTTGTTTAGTTCGTATCCCATCACCACCCCCCCGAAAAGCGAAGTGAATCATTTCGGCGTTTTGGATAAGTGTAAGGGGGAGGCCGACGTCAGGGGACGTGCTCTGCACGTGTCTGCATTAAATGCGACAGCAAATCCGGCCAGAGAATCCAGAAAAAGTGGGATTTGAAACGGTGCGACGAATTTGAAATGCCTTTGCGAATCTGATAAATATTTCCTCTCTTCATCATTGGAATACTTTTGCGATTATTTCTTCTGTATTCTCTCTCTTTTTCGTAAAATTTTCTTCCGCTTCTTCAAGAATTTCTTCAGAGACTTTCGACCATCAAAGAGTAAGAATCATGTCTTCTTCTTCTGAATCTGTTTCTGAATCAGGTAGTGGTAGGAAGGGGGGTGAGGGGTCTTCTGGCCGGAAAAGGTCCGGGGAGAAGACGGTAGAATATTTTCACAGCATTTTGAGTAAGGATACTGTGATATCCTTACACGGAAAATATTTTCTTCCTGGGGGGTTAGTGGTGATTCCCGACGACATTCATAGGGCTAACTCGCCGCCGGAGGGTTATGCCACCGTTTACGAAGCTTGCTTAGAATGCGGGCTTCGTTTCCCTCTTCCCCCTGCCTTTGTAGAGCTTCTTGATTTTTTTCAACTTCCTTTAGGTCAGGTGACTCCAAATTCTTGGAGGCACTTATCGGCCTTTGCTGCCGAGCTGCGTAGACTAGAAAAGGATCTGTCTCTGAGGGCAATCCTTAATTTCTTTCAGTTTAAGAGAAAGGGTTCCTGGTTTTACTTGATCCCTTTACAGCCCTTCAGAGCATTCTGTAAAACCAAATGGCCGAAGTGGCAAAATCGTTTCTTTTTTTACAATAGGACAGCGGCTCCGGACTTTTCCTGGAGAGGGCCGAAGTCCGTAATTCCTCATCCTCGGGTAGAACCGTTGGACGAGCTCGAGGGCGAGCTCAATAAGATTCCCATGATTAGGAAACAGTATTCGGAATCTGAGCTCGTCAAGGGTGACTTCGTGTTCGATTCCTCGTCTTCGGACGAAGAGACTGAGGGTGAGGATTTCTTTTTTATGCTTTACTGCTTTAGCGGCGAAAACTAACTTTGTTTTCTTGCTTTTTGGCAGTGAACATGCTAAGCAGGCTAGGTCGCAAATCCTCCGAATCCAAGGAGCCGGAGAAACAGAGAGCCACCAGCTCGGCGTCTGATGCCGAGAAGAATCCGAAGAGGCAGAAGACCTCTTCGAGTCAGTCTTCGGATCCAAAAAAGCCGGAATCGACTTCGGCAAAGGGGAAGGCGAAGACTCAGAAACCCCCAAAAGCGCCACAGAGAGACATTGTCCTGGGGGGTTGTGGATCCGGAGCGGTTGCGGCCACTTCGGAACATATCTCTGAGCCCTTTTTATGGCCAAAGGACTTTGTGGAGGTGAATTTCCTTCTTGATTTTCTGGTTTTGCTTCTTTCCTATATTTTTTGTGGCCCCTCTGTTGACTTTTTTCCTTTTTCCATTTTCAGAGGAACAATATGCTCTGCAAGCTCGTCACAGTTGAACTCTCTAAAGCGTCCAGCGATTATGATGAGATGCAGAGGAATTTGAATGCTGCTCGTCACCAGGCCGAACAGGCTCGGGCAGACTTTGAGGAGGCAAGGGCCGCTAGGATCTCGGCTCAGGATGAAGCCCAGCGTGCCAAAAACCAGCTCATCATCCTGAGAGAGCAGTCGAAACAGAGGGAGGCTGCTGCCGTGGTTGCTCAGGGGGAGGCTCTCCGTGTTTACACGGAGAAACTCTTTTTGAGCAATCAATTTTCGGCCCTTATCGGCGATCTGCTGAAATTGATGACCGATAACGCTGAGCAGGAACCCGGAGTCGTTTTGCCGCTGTATGGCCGAGAGATTGCAGCGCGCCTCCAGAGTCTGCCGCTCCATGAGGAGCTTGCGTCTTCATCGGTCCTGCTTTCTGCTGAACGAGTCCGTAATTGCCGGGCTGACCGTGACGAGAACATGGAGGCCATCTTTGCCTCCTTGGGGCCTGTTTCACCCGCTTCAATTTTCAAAGAGGGTGAGCAGGAAAATGAGGCCGGCCGGGAGACCGAGCAGGAGGATCAGCAGACCGGCGATGGGGGCGCCGAGCAGGAGGGAGGGAGTAGGGAGGCCGAGGCTGAGACCGAGGTAGACAAGGAGAAAGAAGCTGAAACCCACAGAGAAGCCGGAGACGAAACTGGCGGAGTATGATTTCGTCTCCCTTCTCTTAGTTTAGTTTCTTTCTATTTGTAAAATGGCCTTGAAGCCCTCCTTGTGTAAATTTTTTCTTTGAATGAAAAAATTCTCCTTTCTACACTCGTGTCTTCTTTATAGCTTTTCTTAATCTCTTTTACTCCTATTGTGGTTTACTGCCTGCTCGGTAAACTGAAATGCCGAACTGACATAGCTGCTTCGTATTCTTTACTCTAAGGAGCTGGAGGTACTTCACTGGAAGCGGCTATACTCTTCGGCTTTAAATGAAGCTGAGAAAAAAGCTATAGATGACCAGATGAAGTATGACGAACTCTTGGCTCGTTTAGTGGAGCTGGAGTCCAACAATAAGGACTTAGAGTCCATAAAGAAAGATCTGGAGGCCGAGCTGAATACTGTCATCGCTGAGAGGACTGCATATGAAGATTTCATCTGCGGGCGCGGGGGAATGACTATATCTGAAGTTCAGAATCAAGTTGATGAACTGTGGGAGGAGCTTCATGTACTCCGGAAGAACAATGTGCTGGAGAGCTCGGCTTGCCAACAAGTTGTGAAATCATTGCGGCGCTTGGCTTCTCTGTACGACATCATTCTTTCCCGGCGTCCCGCGATCGAGAGATTCCTTAGCCGTTTCCCGCTAACAGACGCTCACGCTCCAACTCAAACCTCGGATCCACTCACTCAAACTTCTACTCCAAATCTGCACCGGACTCAGGAGCAACCGGAAACGTCAAGACAAGAACGTACTCCAAGTCATCAACGGACTCAGGAGCAACCGGAAACGTCAAGACAAGAACGCCCTGAAGTTCGTAGAGGAGTGGTGAATATGAGTGAGCAAGATCAGCGAATGCTTCGTGAAGAGACTCTTCGCCGCCGAGGTGCTAGAACTTCCCGGACTCAGAGAAGAGGCGGTAGGTCGATCAGAGCATCTCGTCCACCTACTGATTCTTCAACTGCTCGGAACGCCCAAACTCAGCATCATGAGGACTTTTTGGATAGGTGGCTCAACTTTAGCAACCGTAGACAGTAGAGTAGTCCTTTGTAATGGTGTAACGCATTCTCGTAGGGCAGCGGAATTGTATGCCCAACAAGACAGTAAATGAAATTTCGCTTCTATCACTGCGTATTTACAGTTCAGCGATTTTTTTTATTTCATTTATTGTACTCGTCCTCGGTCTTATGAAGTAAACTCTTCTTTGACCGGACTTAGTTAGTGTCCTTATTTGGCGAGTTTTATCGCTTGGATTGGACTTTCCCTGTACTCATCCTCGGTCTTATGAAGTAAACTCTTCTTTGACCGGACTTAGTTTGTGTCCTTATTTGGCGAGTTTTATCGCTTGGATTGGACTTTCCCTAGTTAACCGAAGTGGTTTTCGGCTTATTGCAGTTCGTTTCAGACGAATTGCTTGTTTCTTAAGCTGAATTGTGGAATCTTGTATCTTCCTTGGAAGCTTGGACTCACAATTGTCTTTAATACATGATCTAAAAGAAGGGGATCAGCCTTTAAGGAACAATATACCTCAGTAACATTTGTAAGAGACAAAACGCACATAACCCTAGGACCGAACTAGACACAAGAACAATAAAAATAAGAAAGCACATAACCCTAGGACCGAACTAGACACAAGACTGACCGGACCTTGTCTCTTACAAATAAAACTTCTTGAGGTTGGAAATATGCCATGTTCGGGGTACTTGTTCTCCTGACATGTGGGTTAATTTATAAGACCCTTTTCCCAGGACTTCTGACACCCGATACGGACCTTCCCATGTGGGTTCAAGTTTGCCCAGCTTTTCTGCTCGGCTTACTTCATTGTTTCTCAATACGAGATCTCCCACTTGAAACTGCAGCTTTTTCACCCTTTGGTTATAATACCGGGTTACTTGCTCCTTGTACTTGGCTTCTTTTATGAAGGCCAATTCTCTTCTTTCCTCGGCAAGATCTAGTTCGGCTCTCAGTCCGTCGTCATTCAGTTCTGTTGAGAAATTAAGAGTTCGGGGGCTGGGTATGCCGATCTCAACCGGAATTACGGCTTCAGTGCCGTACACTAGACTGTACGGAGTTTCACCGTTGGTGGTTTTTGGTGTAGTTCGGTAAGACCATAGGACTTGAGGAAGATTTTCTACCCATTGTCCTTTGGCTTGTTCTAACCGAGCTTTTAATCCTTTCACCAAAATACGGTTTGTTACTTCCGTTTGTCCGTTTGCTTGTGGGTGAGAGACCGAAGTGAACCGCTGTTGAATATTCAACTCTTGGCACCAATTCTTGAATGTTTTGTCAGTAAACTGAGTCCCATTATCCGAAATGAGGATATGGGGTATGCCAAATCGGCAAACTATGTTCTTCCAGACAAAATCTAATGCCTTTGAGCTCGTTATCGTAGCTAATGGTTCAGCCTCCACCCACTTTGTGAAGTAATCCACGGCAACGATCAAGAATTTCATTTGCCGGGGAGCTTGTGGTAGTGGTCCTACTATGTCTATGCCCCATTGCATAAAAGGCCAAGGGCTTTGCATAGCACATAGATCGGTCTGCGGCGCCCTTGGGATATTTGCATGGATTTGGCATTTCGTACATTTCTTAACTAGCTGTACTGCTTCTTGTACCAAAGTTGGCCAATAATATCCCCATCTCAGAACTTTTTTAGCTAATGCTCTAGCTCCGATGTGGCTACCGCAAGATCCTTCATGAACTTCTCTAAGGATGTAGTCCGTCTCTTCTGGTCCTACACATCGCAATAACGGTTGAAGGTAGGACTTTCTATATATGACTCCTTCATGAAGTTCATACCGAAGTGCTCGGCATGTGATTTTCCTTGCTTCTCTCTTATCCTCGGGCAGTTGTCCTTGATCTAGATACTTTAATATTGGCGTCATCCAGTTCGGTGAACTGGTTACTGAGTGTACTTCAGCTTCATCAATGCTTCTGTGCGGTAATTCCTCCACCTTTGAGCTCGGATATGAGGCCAACTTACTTAAAGTATCTGCTCGGCTATTTCCCGCTCTGGGAATGTGGATTATCCGAAAATAAGAGAAATTTCGGCTAATACTTTGCGCTTTGTCCAAGTATTTTTTCATCCTTTCACCACGGGCTTCACTTGTACCCAGCATGTGATTCACTATGACTTGTGAATCACAATGAATTTTGAGAGATTTGACAAGTAGATGTTGCGCTAACTGAAGTCCGGCAAGAAGGGCTTCGTATTCGGCTTCGTTATTAGTGGTTGGGAATAAGAACCGAAGTGAATAAGTTACTTCGTGTCCGTCGGGAGCGATAAGTAGAATACCAGCTCCACTTCCTGTCTTATTCGAAGCTCCATCTACGAATCCAATCCAACAGTCCGGCGGCTCTACTTCGGGTTTCTGGGGCTGTGTTAGTTCGTCATTGGTAGGATTTTTCTGTTCGGCAATAATAGGGATTGCCTGATCGAACTTTGCCTCTACAAGAAAATCTGCCAAGGCTTGTCCCTTGATGGCTTTCCGAGGTAGATATTCTATTGAATGTTCTCCCAACTCTATGGCCCACTTGGCAATTCTGCCTGATGCTTCGGGCTTAGTCAAAACTTGCCGAAGTGGAAGATCGGTTAAGACGCATACTTTGTGAGCATAGAAATATGGCCGCAGTCTCCTTGCTGCATTTACTAATGCCAGAGCAATTTTTTCCAGAGGTTGATACCTTGTTTCGGGACCTCTTAATGCTCGGCTTGTAAAGTAGATAGGACGCTGCTTTAGGCCTTCTTCTCGTACAAGCACCGCGCTAATGGTTTGATCTGATGCTGCTAAATATAAGAATATCACTTTGGCATCTGTTGGAGCAGAGAGAATAGGAAGTTCGGTTAAATAACATTTGAGTTCGTCAAAAGCCTTTTTCTGTTCGGCTCCCCACTCAAACTTTGGTGCCTTCTTCAAAACATTGAAGAACGGCATTTGCTTTTCGGCTGCTTGGGAAAGGAATCTATTCAGTGCGGCTAGACATCCAGTTAGCCTTTGCACATCATGTATTGACTTCGGCATTACCATGTTCTGAACAACTTGAACTTTTAGGGGATTTGCCTTGAGTCCTTCCTTTGAAACCCAACAACCCAGAAATTTTCCCGAATCTACCAAAAAGGTGCATTTTTGGGGATTGAGTTTGAGGTTGGCTTTTTTGAGCACGTCGAGAGTGGATTTGAGATTGTTTTCGTACTCCGAAGTGCTTCTGCTTTTAACAACTATGTCGTCAACATATACTTCAACCTCTTTTCCGATCAGGTGCCGAAATAGCTTATCTACCATCCTTTGATATGTGGCTCCGGCATTCTTTAAACCAAATGGCATCTTTTTATAAGCAAAAATACCGAAGTCAGTAATGAAAGCCGTTTTTGAAGCATCATTCTCATCCATTAAAACTTGGTGGTATCCTTTATACAAATCAAGAAAACAGAAAATTTCGAAGCCTATCAGAGCTTCTACTTTTTTATCTATGTTGGGAAGGGGGTAGCAATCTTTAGGACAGTGCTTATTTAGATCCGTAAAATCTATGCACATCCGCCATCCTCCTTCTTTTTTCTTGATCATCACAGGATTGGCCACCCAAGAAGGATATTTTACTTCAAATAATACATCCGCTTTCAGTAATTGGCGGACTTCGTCATGGATGACTTGATTTCTTTCTGCCGCAAAGAGTCTTTGCTTCTGTTTTATAGGCCGGACTGAAGGATCAATATTTAACCGATGTGTAATTACCTCGGGAGACACTCCAGTCATGTCCAACGGAGACCACGCAAAGACATCTTTGTACTCTTTGAGGAGCTGGATGGTCTTTTCCCGGAGTAGAGGTGTTCCCGCGAAACCGATCTTGACCGTTCTGGATGGATCGTCTTCGTATAACTGAACTGGTCGTGAGTTCGGCTCCGGTGTGACCTCGTTCATTTCGCCTGCCTCTGACTCCGGCTGCTGTGATTGCTATGCTTGATGGTGCCGATCTGATTGTTCGGCACTTTTAAGCGCAATCTGCAAACATTCTTTTGCTCTCTTTTGATCACCTCGGATGACTGCTATCCCTCCTTTGGTGGGGATCTTGATTGTGAGGTGATAAGTAGAGCAAATGGCCCGAACTGTGTTGAGCCAGTCTCTTCCCAGTATAATGTTATACGGGGATCGAGCTTTTACCACAAAAAACTCGATCACCGTACTGGAGCTAGTAGGCGCTCTTCCTACCGTAATCGGAAGGCTGATAATACCTTCAGGGCGGGTGTCCTCCTGGGCGAAACTTTTCAGAGGAATTGGGGCCGGACTGAGCCGAGCTGGATCCACTTCCAGTTTATCAAAACATTCTTTAAAAAGAATGCTAACCGACGCTCCTGTATCCACAAACACTCTGTGGATCAGTTTGTTTGCCACTCCAGCTTGAATGACAATAGCGTCTTGATGAGGAGAAATGGCCGGGACGGGATCTGCATCTGAAAATGTAATTACTTCCTCCTTCTTCAGCCTTTTATGTGTTGGCTCCTCTCGATTGAAGCCTCTGCGCTCTGATTTTAGAGACGATTTAGTCTTCCCGGCTGGGAGAGCGTCAATAGTCTGGATCACTCCATCATATTGCGGCTCGTCATTGTCTTCGGGATCCTGTTGCCTTTTAGGATCCTGAGGAGCGCAGTTCGCACTGCTCTGCTTCTTGTTCTTCTTCGGCAGCTTCTTTTTGGTATTTTTTTAACGTCCCTGTTTTCACAAGGACATCAATACTTGCTGCCAAACTTCGGCA
The DNA here is from genome assembly GCF_004379255.2 of Salvia splendens. Lineage (NCBI taxonomy): Eukaryota > Viridiplantae > Streptophyta > Magnoliopsida > Lamiales > Lamiaceae > Salvia > Salvia splendens. The sequence continues at coordinate 33,226,527 of NC_056042.1, read as the reverse complement.
CTCCTCGGTATCGTGACCGTGGCCTTGATGAAAAGAGCAATATGCATCCTGACTTCGGCGCGTGGTCGATTTCATCATATGCTTTGGCTTTTCGAACATGTCATAGTGCAGTTCGAAAATTTCCGCTCTTGACTTGTTCAATGGTACGAACTGAGCGGATGGCTTCTCAAGATCGAGACGTGGTCCCAATCTTTCTTGTACCGGTGCCCTTTGCATTCTTTCAAAGAGAGTCCGGCGAGGAGGATGTCCCTGATCGCTATGATCGGGCTTCCTCTGGTCTCCTCGGGACGAACTGTCTAAAGACCGTTTTCGACGGTCTGCCTCGTCGGCACGAGAGAACTGGTCCGCAATGCCCCACATCTCTTAAGCTGTTTGCGGGCTGCATTCAACGAGCTTCCTGTAGAGAGCTCCGGGCAGAATTCCATTTTGGAACGCCGAAATGACAAGTAGATCATTGAGATTGTCTACCTGCAGGCATTCCTTGTGGAATCTCGTCATGAAGTCGCTGATCTTTTCGTCATGACGTTGTCGTATAGAAAGCAGCTGAGCCGAAGTGATTCGGGTTTCCGCTTTCTGGAAGAACCTCCTATGAAAAGCATCCATTAGATCTCTGTAAGATCTAATGCTGCCTTGAGGGAGGCTATCAAACCACCTTCTTGCGTTCCCGATGAGCAGCTCGGGAAACAGCTTACACATGTGAACCTCATTGAGACCTTGGTTCGCCATATTATACTGATAGCGTCCCAGGAAATCATGAGGATCCACTAACCCGTCATAAGTCACTGACGGAGTTCGGTAATTCTGTGGCAACGGAGTTCTGGTGATATCATCCGAAAATGGAGTCTTCAGCGCTCCATACATAGCGAATCCGACATCTCTACGGTATGGTGGAGATGGAGTTCTCCTGTGATTTCGGTAACAAGGAGGAGAAGGAACATATCGGTGGTGAGGATTCTTTCTCCTGGAAGATACGACACTACTGCGGTAGTGACTTTCATGTCTGGAGGGGGAGGGAGAATCCACCGTTTTCTTCTCCGGCTTCTGGCTCTTTTGCAGGAATGTTAAGAACTCATCCTGCTTCTCAGCCAAGAACAACTTGACAGCCTCATTCAAAGCGAGCTGCTGGGGAGGCTCGGTGCGATGACTTTTTGAGTGGTTTGTTCTTTCACCGTGAGAACTGGAGGCAGATTTCTCCCGAGGCTGTTTTCCAGACCTACGGGCTGGACTAGCTTCCTCACGTTCATCACGGACGGAAGTATGGGTATTATGTGATCTGGTATGCATTTTTGGTGGAAGAGGATCAAAAACTCGCTTTTATCACAGTTTTGGTTTTCTGTCGATTCCCACAGACGGCGCCAGTGATGATGTGGCGAATTTTTGATGGGAATAAATGCAAGTAATTAACGATCACAACACGGAAAATTACGTGGTTCGATTTACTGAGGTAAATCTACGTCCACGGGAAGAAGAGAGGGCAAATTTGTATTGCTTGGTCTCGCTTACAGATTACAATACTGATTTGCTATATGAGATTCTGGATCTAGAGAACTTAACCCTGTCTATCTGATCTAAGTTCTATTTATACATTCGAACTAAGATCGTGGTTTGCAGCCCTGGTAGTGGGGTTGATAACTGCTTAATACCACTAAATAGATCGTGGGTGTAATGGAGGTCGTGGAGATCCTGCATGGGTCCACTATCTCCTTGTTCGGTCGAATACTGAGACCGAACTGCTGAACTTTGCCGATCAGCTTTTGCCGATCTGAGAGTTGAGCTCGATTGGTCGGCTTTTACCGAGCTATAGGCTGTGACCGAACTCTTTGGTTGTGCCGAACTGATACTCTTTCTTGGGTTTTGGGCTGATGGGCCGTCGCTGCTATTGGGCTCGCAATTATTGTTTAGTTGTTTAGTTCGTATCCCATCAGTTGTATAGCAAAACTCTGTGCTGAAACAGCTCCGAAACTGGCACTGAACTTATCTGCAGAACGAGATAGACAATGTCAGACATTACTCAGTTAAAATTTACACTCGTAGAAACTTTCCTGGTTGATTCAAGAGAATACCTATTGTGATGCAAAAAAGAGGATTTGATTGAGTGAAAAAAAGTTAGTGGAATATGTGTCTCACTTATTTATATTAGTTTTAAATGAAATATGAGTGAAATGAGTTAGTGGAATATGAGACCCTAATATTATTTATGGTAAAAATGAATCAGGACTCTTATTTGTGAATGGACTAAAATGGAAAAAACGAGACTCTTATTTGTGGACGGAGAGGATACTATGTTCTTTAATGTATACGACTGCACGAGTCTTATCTACTGAATTGGTCTTATGACCTTCCAAAATTTTACATCCAATAATCCATTAGAGCATCCGCAATAGCGGACGTCAGGGCGGACGTCCGCTATTGCATCAAAAACGACGGACGAGAGGTCGTCCGTCGGTTTCCGCGGGACGTCCGAATTTATGATTTTTTATAAAACTCTATATATATCGCTCGTTGCAAACTCTATATATACGATTTATTTAAAAACTCTGACGCATGTATTATCGTCGAAAATGAAGGTATAAAACAAAAACGTACCATACCCCGTTCGGCTAGCGGCAAACTATACAGATTCAAGACATAACATATACTTTGTTTGAATCGTTTTTTGGTTTGGGATGGTTTTTTTGTGAACCATGTATTTTTTTAATTTAAATATGTATGCTTTATTTTTGAAATAAAATGATTGCATTTTTCTCGTATCCGTGTCGAAATTTTAATTATGTGAAATTGCATATTTGTGAATTTTGATTATTGTGGATGTTCGTCGGGATGTCCTTGGGGATGTCCGCTATTGTGCAGTGAGATGTCCTTATGGCGTGGCAGTGCAGTGTGATATCCTTATGACGGGCAGAAGGTGTTTTGCGATGTCCGTTGGGATGTCTGTCGGGACATCCGTCCGTATTGCAGATATTCTTATCCCAATGAAGATTTTGAACACCCTAGAGCCAAACACAACGTGGCAAATTCCCCCTTGCATTTCGTTGGTTGCCCTCCGCCACAGATTACTATGCATTGGCGGAATGGGCATTGAATCACACACATATACAAGAAAAAGGGTTGAAAACGGGTCGATTAATGTAATTAAATATCAAAATGATAATGAAAATTTCACCTCTCGCGGCTTCTAGAACGTTCAGTGTCAGCTCCCCAGCGCTCAATCCCAACCCAATCAATCGCTTCCCCAATTCTCCAATTCTTCAAATCATTCGATATAACACCTATTTTTCCGGTGGCCTTCCTTGGTTGAATCTTAATCGGGGGAAGAAGGGTTTCCGAAGCGGAGTTGTGGCCATGGCTGCCACTGATTCAGTGCAGAAATCGGAGGAGGAGTGGCGCGCGATCCTCTCGCCGGAGCAGTTTCGCATTCTACGCCTCAAGGGCACCGAGTACGTTTCATTTTATCCCCAATTTTGCAATTTGTTTTTTTTTCATTGGAATTATGAAATTCAAGGGGTTAATCGTGGAGATTATTCATGCAGGTGTTCTGATTCTTCTAGATATTGATGAGTTAATCAGTTATTTCTAGCTTGTTTCAAGCAATTTTTGCTGTGGGGTTATAGTGAGAGATTTTAGTTCTTGAAGTGCCTAGGGTTTGCATTTCCATTAACATTTCTGTGTTAAATACACTAAATATCACAAATTGTGAGATAGCATATTGAGATTGAGGAATGTTTCTTGCTGGAGATGATCTAGCTGAAATCTTGAATGCCAATGTGATGCAATTGCGAATAATTGTTTGTATAAACAGCAGAAATCACTGCTGAATTCTTACTTACTGTTATAGGAGTACATAATTATAGAAGATAAGATATAGATTTTTTTCAACTGAGAGACCGAGCATCCCTACCTATACTCTGGTTGAGCTTTGTGACAATTTTCGTTCTATCAGAATTTACTTTCGCTTGATACTGCTGTCGTCATCCGCGTTAATAACATAGAGCTTTAGTTGCCACTTCATTTTCAAGGCTAGTAAACTCTCTCCCATATAACATAGAGCTATAGTTGCCACTCTCTCCCATATAACATAGAGCTATATACTCTGTTTTCTTCGTAATTGTAAGTTGCCGAAGCTGTTTTTGGTGCCCACTTTTCTCTGCAAGCGCTTACTAATGTAAAACACATGTACTAATCACCTCTATGTCCACCGTTCCACCCTCACTCGCTGCTTCTGCTTTCATATGTTTTCAATATGGTATTTATTACTACTAATTTACGAAGCTCTTCTGTCTTTCTCACCAATAGTCTTGGTCTTCTTCTCGGATCCATAGTTGCAATACTTCCCCATGTAACATAGAGCTTTAGTTGCCACTTCATTGCAAGGATTACTTTCAGACTATTGTGAGATTACACAGATATAGAACTATGCACTGTATTTTTTTCATAATTTTAAGTTGTCGGGAGCTGTTTTTGGTTCCCAATTTTCTTTGGAAGTGCCTCCTAATGTAAACCACTTGTCCTATCGCCTCTTTGTCCACCGTCAGTTGCTTGCTGCTGCTGATTCTGCTTTCATATGTTTTCAATATGATATTACTAATTTACTGAGCTCTTCTGCCTTCCTCACCAATAATTATTGGTCTTCTTCTCTGATCCATAGTTGCAATAATTCACCTGTCTCTTAGAAATCATGATATCTTGAGTTTATGTGGTGTTATACTTCTACGTTATGGAGGCAGAAGGCGTGTTTAGTATACATTGTCGTTTATTCACTGTTCTATGATTTATACTTAACTTTGTCTTCTTGGATCCGTAGTTGCAATAATTCCTCATCTGTAGAAATCATAATACCTTGAGTTTGTATATTGTTATACATTACAGAGCAGAAGGTGTGTATATTATACATTGTTGTTTATTTACTCTTCTATGAGATATGCTTAATCACTCTGTACGACCAGGTTTCCTGGTACTGGTAAATATGACAAGTTATTTGCGGAGGGCATATACGAATGTGCAGGATGTGGAACTCCCCTCTACAAGTCGACAACCAAATTCAACTCCCCCTGCGGTTGGCCTGCCTTCTATGAGGGACTCCCTGGGGCCATAAACCGAACTGTAAGTTCTCTTTCTCCTTGGTGCTCCTGTGCAATCTTGGAGTGGTAGCCGGTATATCTCACAGACAGGGCGCCGTGTGCAGCCTGATCCTGATGGACGGAGGATAGAGATCACGTGTGCAGCCTGTGGTGGACACCTTGGCCACGTCTTCAAAGGAGAAGGTTTCCGTACACCCACGGATGAACGCCATTGCGTTAACAGCGTATCGCTCAAGTTCACTCCAGGAAATTCCGAGTCTTCGCAGTGATGTGTACGAGCTCCTGTCTCCAATTTGAATGTGATAATATTGTTGTGTGTATTGCACTGTAATAGAACTTCTTTATCATCACTATCAATTGGTGTATTCAATAAGCTGTAGTTGCTCCACAATTATTCCCCTGAGTCACTGGATTATATTTGATTGAGTTTGTGAAAAAGTTGTCATGACAATTAATGCCTAAAATTCAACTTCCAAATTAATTTGGATATGAGCATAAAAATCAATGCACCTAAAAAGAAAAACAAGCAAAGAATGAAAGAACCATAGTATATAAAAAAACTACTAACGGTTTCTCACTTGTTAGAAGCAACTAATGGTCCTCCAAAAAACAACATGAAACAAAAAACATGCTAGTGCTATGGTAAGTAATGTGCAATGTTTTTCTAATATGAAGCAATATTTCATATACCACTTCAAAACTTAGATACAAAAAAACACCACCTAAAACTTATATAGAGCGCTTCCTTACGCCAAAGATGAAGCACCCGACCGGAATAGGATGGTTGGTGTTATCGGTAGATCTTGTGTTGATAACTTAAGATGGACAAGAACATGTTTGGGAGGCTTTTTAGTCTCCTCCAAAAATGTAATGGCTTTGTGGATCATAAATTTGTGGGTTTGAGGAAATGCATTGACACACGCTGGAAGTGGTTTCATGTGTGTACGCACATATCTAACCATGTTACTCCCTCCCTCCACGAAAAATAGTTTCATTTGCCATTTTGGTATGTCTACAAAAAATAGTCACATTTCTAAAAATTGAAAGTTCTACTTTCATACTTTATCCACTTTTTCTCCCCTACTTTTTCTTTACCTACTTTTTCTCCCATCTCTCTTACTTTACCAATTTCTCATTAAAACTCGTGTCGTCCACAAATGAGACTATTTTTTTTGGATGGGGGTGTGTATGATTCTTATTTTGTATCTTTTCATACAATTTTTTGACTCAAACATGTAGGATTGTTAAATTATTGTAGTGACGGATAATAATATTCTGTTCGGCATGTATTAAATTAGGCTCAATTTAATTAGTAAAGACCAACAGTTTTGGCCAAAGTCCAACCTCCACGAATCCCTAATCTGACCAATATAACTCTATATGAAAGGAGATTAGAAAGAAGATTGGTGGAAAAAAATTCACGTGGCCAAGTTTCACCGGTAGTGGAGATTTTCAGTTTTTCACAGAACTAGGGATCTATCTTCTTTTCCAGATGAGTCCCGTCAAAACAATTAACACTTTATGTTATACGTTATGTTCATCTTAGGTTAGGGGATCTATTGGAGATGCTCAGTGTTGGAAAGAACTCACACGAGATCAGAAGCATGATATACACGATTGATATGGAATCAATTCATACCATAGACAGAATGCAAATAAATGTAAATTAGGTTTACCATGTATAGAGATAGCCTAGTCTATATAAGCTCTACAATCCTTGTACATTTTTCAGTGAATAAGAAAGAATCATTCTACCGATTTCTAACATGGCCTCATAGCAGTAAGATCCTGGCTTAGAAAAATTTCATCATAGCCAATATATACTAATACCCGACCTGCTTTTAGCCAAAATTAGTCCAGAAAAACCAAATCCTACACTAAAAACATGTCAGACATAGTGGAAGATACAAAACCCAATCAAGAACAGACGAAAAGCTTAAAGAACAACAAGAGCATCACCATAGCATTCAAATTGAATGAGAAGAACTACCCCTTATGGTCTTGACTGATCAAGGTGAATATCGGAGGCTGAGGGGCGTACTCCTACATCAGAAACAACCCCCCAGAACCAGGAGCAGAGGGTTCAATGAATGGGAAAAGAACGACCTAGTGGTGTTCTCGTGGATCATCGACAACATCGAGAACGACATCATCTCAGAATTTACCCACCACCAAACATCAAAGGCGTTGTGGGACAGCCTCACCGTGACCTTTAAGAACAAGGCGGACAAATACCTCATCCACGATCTGAAAAAAAAGTAATCGCAATTAGACAAAGAAATCTCGACTTAGAGACATATTACTTGAAACTCCACGGGCTATGGGTGGATATTGACCACTGCCAGAAGCAGCCCGTGACTTGCTGCGACAAGGGAGTTGGTCAGTACAGGGTGCATTCGAGCGAGAAGAGGCTAATCAAGTTCCTAACAAGACTGAATCAGGAGTACGACTCAATCCGGCGAGAAATCTTGAAAGATGAGCCATACCCATCAGTAGCGACAGCCTACGGGTGGGTGAAGACGGAGGCGGCTCGACGTTGAATCATGCCACCGACGTCCGCTGCACCCACCATAGACACCGACGGCGGTAACGCCGATTCATCACTTAGGGAGATCGGGCATGGGTTCACCGCACAGAGCAATCGCCAGCCACACCGGAATGGACCATCGTCTCACCCCCGCCGCCACTAGCCGGCCGGGAAACCGCCCCGACACATCAAGATTGTGGTATTCCCACTGTGGAAAACAAAAAACACACATGAGACACTTGCTTTAAAAGATTGGGGTATCCAGAATGGTGGGAGGAGCGTCAGAAGGGGAGGGTCGCACAGGCTCAGGCTCAGGCGTAAGATGTAATTTTGTGAAATTAAATAATCTAGAATTGATCTACATTCTGAGTAAATGATCATTGTATATTTATTCTTTATAAATCGATTCCCGGTTAGTGAGAAATAATGAACTCAAGTTTGCCATTTAAATATGAAAGAATAAGATTGAGTCATGTGACGGGTTGTGAAGTTCACATGTGTGTGCCATTGCAGCCATCTCATGTCAGATGTCGTGGGATCGTGGCCCGTCCCCGTGCATTGGGCGCCTTGAACTTGGATCTTGGAAAATGGTTTATGAGAATGATCGTTCGCCTTGGTCTAAGAACAACCAATGGCGGGGGAGTTCCCGGGACATATCCTGTTGTCCCCTTAGGGCGTTGGTCAGAGGTTTCTCCCGTCGTCCCACGGGATGTATCCCGGCTGTCACAAGGGCGTTTCCTAGTGACAGTTCCCGTTGGTCCCCTAGGAAACATCCATCCCCCGGGAGACATGGGAGAATATCACCGGGAGATGTGGGGAGACATTCCATTTCCCGTGTACTAATATAAGTCCAGATACATCGAAAACTCTCTTAGATGTCTAGATTCATTGAGTATGAGAGACATTTACAACGTCTATAACTAGCAGTCGCCCATTAGTCATAATGGTGTCATTGATTCCAATAATTCTCTTGCGATGGTCTGACCCTATAAATAGGGAGGCATGCTAATAAGGGTATTTCCCTTATCACGATGCCGGAGACGATAAACAAGATAAAAGAGAAGTCCCGGGAGGCGGAATCCCGTCGACAACTCAAGCTTAAACAAAGTGCGTAAAATAAAATAGAAAGAAAAGTACATTCATAAATTCATTCGTTCGTTCATTGAAAGGAATAACAATGACACCTATTTATAATGCGAAATACCATAACTTAAAGAACAAGAAAATATCATAAACATATATGAAAAAATATGACAAATCACTAATTAACCAATTAATAAAGATACGAGGATCTTCATATAGATATGCACGTGCTCATGCTTTCTGCACACAACGACGCACCAAGTCTGTACACTGCATATCATACACGTTCCCCCTGTCCCATTAAAATAAGCAGAGC